>NC_047522.1:10669255-10969255 GCF_902827115.2 Pseudochaenichthys georgianus | reverse complement strand
TGATGGAGCAGCAGGTGGGGCTGATGGAGCAGCAGGTGAGACTGATGGAGCAGCAGGTGGGGCTGATGGAGCGGCAGGTGGGGCTGATGGAGCGGCAGGTGAGGCTGATGGAGCAGCAGGTGGGGCTGATGGAGCAGCAGGTGAGGCTGATGGAGCAGCACATGAGGCTGATGGAGCAGCAGGTGAGGCTAATGGAGCTTCCATGTAGGCTGGTGATGTGGAGGGTGATGCTGTTGTTGCTGTTTTTTTAATTTGGTGAGGGATTCGGAGCAGCTGTGCTTTGGATATTTTCAAGTGATCCACATTGATTTTTTAAAAAACGTTACCATCCTCCGATAGCAGATCAGCACTTTTCCGCTCTAGTGCTGTAATTTGGAAAGGGCCAAGGAAGTTTGCCTCAAGCTTGCCACCTTTTCTTTGTTGGCTCCGCACATTCTGTAGCCACACCTGGTCACCTACTCTGAAGTGGCATTTAGGAATGCCCTTTGTCAAGCGTTCCCTGGTGCTTTTTTCCTGCTTGGAAATATTGCCATGGAGAATGTCCTTGATTTCCTCAAGGTTTTTAACGCCCTGGGAAACGAAAAAGTATGGTGAGAACTTAGTTGTCATCTGCTTTTTTGTTCTCAAGCCAAACATGACTGCATCGAGGTACTCATCCCAGTCTTCTGGTGTGTCTGCTACCAGCTTCCTGAGAGCTCTAAAAAAACAAAACTGAATTTGTACTGATAATAGTACTGATAATCGACATTATATATACTGTATATATAAATGGTCCGACTGGCATTTGCCTCACCTTTGTATGGTGCCGTTCATCCTCTCTACCAGCCCATTGGTTTGAGGGTGATAGGGCGAACAGAGACTTCTCTGAATCCCCATCTTGGCACATACATTCTTGTTGATCTGTAAATATAAAGAACATTGTATAACGTTTTATATAGATGAAAACACAACTAAAATATTTTTGCAAAAAATGTTTAAACCATTTTCAAAATTACCGCATTGACAAACTCTCTTCCTTGGTCAGTCAGGATTCTTGTTGGCACCTCAAACTGATGGAAACACTTCACAATGCATTCTGTCACCTCAGTTGCTGTTTTGGTTTTCAGAGGATATGCTTGCGGCCATTTGGTGAGGTAGTCTACCATAACGCAAATGTATACATTCCCACTATTGGTAGTTTTTAACCTGCCAATCAAGTCCATGCCAATGAGCTCAAATGGATGTTCAACCTTGAAAAAAATGACAAATAATAATTATACATTTTATTCTGGATATAATGTTTGTGAGCATGTTGTGTAGGGAAAATAATTCTGCTCAAATCAATCAGAGCTTTCTTCCTTTCTACATTATCTGCTGAGATGGATGTGATATATGTGAGGTAAATGTGTTTTGTGATACAACAACAGACATTGATTTTGAGAATGTGGTAAAAACTATTGTCTTTATTGGGGTATATTCCACCTCCTGTGTTATAGGATGAGCAGCTGCCTGGCACACTGCACATTCTGACACCTGTTCAAAACACATACACAGCACAGGTTAACTATCTGAATACCTTTTTCTGTCAGTTCACACAGGACCAGACCAGGGTTTCCGCTAGGATTTTTTCTCGCCGGTCAAATGTCCGGGCAGAATTTATTTTACCGGACTAATTTGAAACTTACCGGTCATATTTCAATAATAATAAGAGTTGTGTAGCAGAGTTTCCGTTAGCATGTAATTACCGGACTATGAGCAGATATGCTTCAGTTTAAAACTCAGTTCACGGGCTCATTTTTATATTGCTTCAGTTTATAATCGTAACAGATCGAAAAATTCAGATTCATTTTTCAATAAATGATTCCACAAACAACAAACAACATAATTATTACATTCAAACAAACTACTTGTAGTAGATAACGTACATTATTCAAAAGTTTACATTACATTTGAATAATAACACGGGAGAAACGGATCCTCTCTTTTCCCTCTCTCTCTCTCCTGACAGCCCGTCAGTTTCTCATGCAGCTCCTGCAGCCCGCTAAACAGAGGGCGGGGCTTCAGGTGCTCATGCAGAGCTGCGTGTCTCCGTCTGACTCAGCAGCTGATCTGATCTCTCTCTCGCGTCCGGTTATACTTCACTCGCGTTTATGTCCATATCGCTCAGATCCAGCTCTCCTGGTCGGCCTTTATAGAGAGCACCGATCAAACTATTAAGAGTGAATATCGGCCGATAATGACCGGCGGCCGATCGATCGGAGCCTCCCTAATTATTACCAGACATGTTGACCGTCAGGTTTTGAATTTACCGGTTTTTAATAAATGTTACCAGCTAAAAACCGTTAATTACCGGCTAACGGAAACCCTGGACCAGACCAAATAGAACAGGTTCTTACATTTCTGTAATTTAAGGAAATAATACATAAACTTAAATGCAGGCAGGGTATTTAACTTTATTAAGCTGAAGCTATAAAAAGTGAACAGCTTGCTTATCAGCAGTTGCAGTGATTACCCATTTATGTATGTCCGAAGACATCCCAGGCCAAAAGAATCTTTTCAACATGGCGTCTCTGGTCCTGTGTTAGCCTGTATGAGCACCTGTGGCGCTATCGTGGAAATCTCGAAAGATCGCGTTTGCCTCCTCCGCGCCTTTGACCACTTTGGTCTTGGTGGCCTTACCCTTCATGTAATACAGGGCTCCATCTTTAACATAAATTGTAATATCCGTTGACATCAAATAAATGACAGTTATACAATCCGCATATTGACTTACAAAAGTTTATGGGGTGTCTATGAATAGGCTACTTAAACAATCAATCAAAAACTCACCATCCAGTACATAAGTGGAAGCCTTTCTTCTTATTTCCTTTTTACATGTCTTTGTGCTGTCTAGCGGATACTGGCCTTTACACTTGTAATCGACAATGGTTTGGTACACATTGTTATCCATTTTACCAGAGCAAGCTTCACAGTGTAACTGTCGGCTGTACCGCAAATTGGTTTTCGCGCCGTCACTAATGACTGTGGGACGCGGGAACGAGTGGGGTGCGCGTGTGCAAGTTGCTTGTGTTGGTAATGCGCAAAATTAATCCAGTAGACAGACATGTGCGCATATATAAGATAATTATTACATTACATTACATGTCATTTGTTAGACGCTTTTATCCAAATCGACTTACATACATTCAGGACAATCCTGGGCTATAATAAGGCAAGTGTTGGAGCTATATATCTCATAATATTATTTAATAGTTTAACATTTATTTTCTTGCTGTTTATAGTGTTTATTGTAAATGTATTCTTAGTTAGTCTCATAAGTTAAAGTAGTTTCTATGCTTTTATTTTGAAGGCATGTTTTGGGCACTGGATGATTAGAGCACCTGGTGTAATTGTATATATTGGAGACAGGTGGGTGGTGGGAGCCAGAGCACTAGTAGGCAAACGGTTTTTTTAGCAGGGTGTTTCAAGCCACACAAAGGAAAGCCATAGGAAAGGCTTAAGGAAGAGATATAGGAAACCTGTTCATTGTACTTTGTTAATGGAATAAAATGCACAAATGGAGGTTCTTGTCTGGAATTGGATGATCATTGCCCTGCGTAAGATCCGCTAACTAGTGCCTCAGCGGCTGTATTATTTTAAGTTAATTATCTGTTTTATTTCTATATGATTTTCGCTGCTACAGGGAGACTGCAAGGTTCCTTATATTAAACTTTGCCTATAACATTTTTATAAAACTTCAAAATAAATGTTTATTTTATGTGTGATAATGTCAACCTGATCTCACCAGAATGCGTAACTCCACCAAGACTCCTTAACACCGCATTGCGTGGTGGAGTCACTAATGTTGTTACATTCACGTGTCTGCACCACGCAAACAACCCCAATTGGATAATGTACACAATTTTAGTATGGATAATATGTCACTTTATTTCTTTATTTCATTCAACATGTATTATTAATTACTGTGTATGTAAATGTATTGGACAATTGCAGGACTAGCACTCACTCCATATTGGTTTTATTTCTGACTAGGATGATAAACCAGGCCTGTCATAAAATGCCCCATCCCTGCCCAAAAGAGGTTTCTATGAATCCCACCCTCAAGCATTTTTCAGGGTATGGTTCTAGGACTGGTACCAATAAATGGAGCAAGTTTCATGAATGTCACACTTTTATTTTGTAAGATAGCAAGGGGGGCATATTGTGATGGCCAGGCCTGTCATAAAATGCCCCCCCCCCCCCCCCCCCCCCCCCCCCCCCCAAAAAAAGAGGTTTATATGAATCCCACCATCAAGCATTCTTCAGGGTATGGTTCTAGGACTGGCATCAATAAATGGAGCAAGTTTCATGAATGTCACACTTTTATTTTGTAAGATAGCAAGGGGGGGCATATTGTGATGGACAGGCCTGTCATAAAATGCCCCCCCCCCCAAAAAAGAGTTTTCTATAAATCCCACTCTCAAGCATTTTTCAGGGTATGGTTCTAGGACTGGTACCAATAAATGGAGCATGAATGTCACACTTTTATTTTGTACGCATAGCGTATATAATATGCTGACAAAGACTATGTAACATTTGTAAACATATATTTTGATTATTAGATGACAACTATGTAAAATTAAACAATACATTTTAAAGCACGTTTATGCAGACAGGACGTAACAATAATGATAAAAAAAAAGATTAAAAAAAAACAAACTGAAAAGGAAGTGACGAATGAATTTCGACACCTCAAATACGGAGCGAAAGTTAAACCAGAAGAATCAAGACTATGAGCTACCACTAAACTAAACAACTCACAGTCGGAAAATTACCATTAATAAAAACCCTGAACGTTTACTTTTCGTTTTAAACATCTCTTTAAGGTGTAAACCTATGGTGTAAACGTGTCATTTAGAGGTGTAAACGTGTCATTTAGAAATGTGCGTTCCCGTGACAAGGGAGGCATTTCATGACGGGGAGACATAATGTGACGGAGCAGCTACAGGTTAGTTTAGCCTGATGGATCCGATTCCATTCAGAAAACACGTATTTTAAAAGCTTTTCGCCTGCCGTCTTGTCTGCAGACTTGTCAAAGCGTTAATTCATGGTTTTTACTAACCGTTATCAGTATGTAGTTGCTTCGGCATCACTTTGAAACATGTATTACGGTCAAATATGTTCATTTTGTTGTATCTCCCATTGGATTTACATGGAGATACGCCCCGCCCCCTCTCCAGCGCGTCTTGTTTGAATGACAGGAGCAAACACAGCTGACAGCCGTGGTGAAACTCGAGCGATTAGAGCGATGCGAATATTGGGTAGTCTACCATAGTATTTACATGGAGATAAGCCCCTTGAAAACCATGAATTAATAAAGCATTAATTCTGTGTTTACTCCTGTCATTCAAACAAGACGCTGGAGAGGGGGTGGGGCGTATCTCCATGTAAATCCTATCGGGATCGATCAGGCTAACCTATAGCTGCTCAGTCCACGCTCACAACAACGTCATACAGACATAAATAAAGCAGTGACTGTATTCGCCATGACATAGACAGTCTGTGTTTTGTATATGTTTAACTTTTGTCCAGTTTCTGAACAGATATGAGGAGCTGTGAGCACTGAATGTGTGCTAACAGCTAACGGCTGATGTGTTGGGCCAATCACGAAGCGTCATTTCTTGACTGGCAGCAAAAACAACCAATCACAGTAGTGCTTCTCTGTCTGGCTCTGTCCAATCAAAAACAAGAAGTGTTCTCCCTAAGGAATACCCTTTCCGTCCAATGTGAAATGCTGTGGCGTTTTGTGAAATGCTGTGGTGTTTTGTGAAATGCTGTTTCAAAAGGAACTAAAGCATAGGTGTGAAAAGGTCTGGTCCTGTATGAAAAGATAATTAGGTATTCTCTGCAACAGTAATTGTCCTAGTTGTTTTTGGCAACAGTGGAATTGAGAACTTGTATCGCATTGTGTATTTTTCTCATACTGTTCATGGGAACATTTTATTTTCTGTCCTTTCTAGTGCATCCTTGCCACATTTAATTATTTTATAATTGTGTGGAACGTGGTAAACGCCACTGCATGAATGATGATCAAATATCTGCAGAGGAGCGCCTGCGTTGTCTCAGTCGTTTGCACATAGCATTGGATTATTAGGAATCATACACTCAGAGATAAAATGTTTAAAAGCGACAATACATTTATTGGAATGCCTTTAGACACCAAATATACTAAGAAACAGTAACAATCACAAAAATGTGTCTCGGATTCATTTTCATAGGTACTGATCTTTATATATACAGTCTATGGCAGTGGTTCTCAAATTGGGGTCCGTGACCCCCCGGGGGTCCGTGGCACTCTGCCAGGGGGTCCGTGAAAAGTTTTCAGATTCATTCATTTAAATTATCATATCTTTTTTTTTTTTTTTTTTTTTTTTAACAAATAATATATATATTTTTTCATCTAAAATAGTTAATAGATTACGTTCTAATCTAACAAATAGATACATTTAAAAATCAAGCGCGTCACCCATTACCGTGGAAACAACAATAACTGTTACGTCAGTCAGAGAGCGCCGCTGCAAGCATCATAGAGATATAACACGGCTAGCATACTAGGAAGATGGACAGATTTTTAAAACGACCGGTTACGGCTACAAATGAAGTAAATGAAAAACAAAAAACAAAAGTAAGGAAATACGATGAGGAGTATCTCCAATATGGATGTATTGAAGTAGAAGGGAAACCGAAATGTCTGATATGCCTGCGGTGTCTTGCCAATGAGGCGATGAAGCCTGCCAAATTGAAGAGGCACCTCGAGACCAAGCATCCAGATTATGTAAAAAAAGACCGGGCTTTTTTTGAGAGGAAGGGTGAGGACTAACGCCAGCAACAACAACGGATGGTTAATGTTACGTCTGTTTCTGCTAAAGCGCAGCGGGCCTCCTACCTGGTAGCGCAGAGGATTGCTAACGGTACGTCCACACAGCAGCTTTACGGTACGTCCACACAGCAGCTTCAGACGAATCTTCCACCGCTTCTCTGCCCATTGACTTTGAATGGGGATGACGTCACTTTGCCTCGCTTTTCGCCGCACTGCATTGTGGGGGAGCGAAGCAAAGATTTCCAGGATTCCAAAGTTGAGCAATGTTCAACTTTTGAAGCTGAGCTTGAAGCGTCAGCCAATCAAATCACGTTTATGCAAATCTGACAGTAGAAGCGCTAGCCAATCAAACCGCGTGTAAGCAGGGAGAACCAGACCGCAGTTAATTTCCTCATATTCCAAACGAGAAATTACGGTAGCAAATCACCCGGTTCTTTACGACCAGAACTATTAACGGGATACAAACCGGAGGAACCAGGCATGGAGGGAGGTGGTAGAGACAGTGGGTGAAACTGGTAGGTTTTCGCCTGTTTGGGGAGTTTATATATATATATATATATATTGCTCGCATAAAATCCCAGGTTGTTTTGCTTTGTATGCCGGGGGCGACGGATTAATGTGATTGGTTGTTGGTCGTGTTGCTCACAAAAAATCCCCAAGCTTTCAGACACGCCCAGCTCCAAGATTTTCAAGATTTTTGAAAAGCTGCTGTGTGGACGTAACATAAGGCGCGAAAGCCCCACACAATAGCGGAGGAACTACTGCTCCCTGCTGCGGTGGATCTGTGTGAGGTGATGGTGGGGAAAGATGCGGCTGCCAAAATGAGAAGTGTACCTCTGACAAATGACACCATCAGACGACGAATTGAGGACATTTCTGATGATATCAAATCACAACTGCTGGAAAGACTGAGAGGGCCTAAATTGGCGGTTAGGGTTAGGGTTCCCACGCTACCCGTGGGAAGGAATGATTCAGGAAGATTTTTTATTTTGTCAAGAGTTGACGGGGCGAGCAACAGGTGAAGAGATTTTCAATGTTATAGATATGTTCATGGAGACTGGCAATGTGAGTTGGGAGAATTGCATTGCGATTTGCACGGATGGGGCAGCTGCCATGACTGGACGCAATAGTGGGGTGGTTGCTCGTGCCAAGGAGCGCAATCCAATGATGATAGCTACCCACTGCATGCTGCACAGGCAGGCTCTGGCGTCAAAATCGTTGAGTCCTGAGCTACAGTCCGTTCTCAGCACGGTGGTATCTGTGGTCAACCACATCAAGTGTAAGCCACAGTCCCGTTTATTCGGCCAGCTCTGCAGGGAGATGGGCGCAGGACAGGACACCCTGCTGTTCCATTCAGAGGTGCGTTGGCTCTCCCGTGGAAAAGTGCTACAGCGGGTGTACGAACTGCGCTCAGAGCTGTGTGAGTTCATCCAGAATGACAAGCCAACCACTGCAGCACTCTTCTCGGACCCCGAATGGATCGCACAGCTCGCCTACCTCGCAGATGTGTTCAACTTATTGAACGATCTCAGTTTGTCCGTTCAAGGCAGATATGCCTCTATTCTGGAGGTAAGCGACAAAATCCAGGCATTCCGTGCCAAAACAGCGATCTGGAGAAGGCAGGTGCAAAATGGCAGTACAGACATGTTCCCCCAACTCACAGAGTTTCACATAACTAAGACTATAGAAGTGTAAAAAATAGGCTACGTCAGATTATTCCAAGGGACATACATGTCAAATCAAGTCAATTTTTATTTGTATAGCCCAAAATCACAAATCAGAATGAGGGGGTCCTTGGTGTATTCTCTATCTTGTAAGGGGTCCTTGGCTGAAAAACAATTGAGAACCTCTGCTCTAGAACAGTGGTTCTCAACTGGTTTGGCCTCGGGACCCACTTTTTCCTTCGTCAATGAGTCACTACCCACCATTTTGAACCACACACATTTAATTCACAAAAAGTAGTGATATAAAAGTAATATAAAACTAATTAATATGAAAGTGAAGAACAGTGATTACATTTTCAATAAATGTAGTCCATGGGAACACAACTACATATTCAACATTGTTAGTGCCATGCAAGGCAGATTATATCCCTTCACAGAACTACAGTATGCTTTTTAAACAAGTTTAAATTGGTGATGGTCATCAAGTTTTTAGAGTCAAAATTGTAAGGTATGTAATAAATAAAAAGGAACACTTGTGTTGTATTACATAAAAAGGCAGACTTATCTTCAATAACAGGCATGCTTTTTAGAAGGCATGAGAAGAATACAGAACTGTGGGATAGCTGGGGATACTTTTTGTTCCTGACAAGGGTCTCAAAGTAGTAGTAGTAGTAGTAGTAGTAGTAGTAGTAGTAGTAGTAGTAGTAGACCTTTATTTAGCCAGGAAAATCAATTAAGAACAAATTCTTATTTTCAATGATGACCTGACAGGAGGAAAAAGGCTTCCTGAGGGGATGGGGGTAGGGAGGAAGAAAATCAAAAGACAGACTCCGGGCACTACAGAACCCAGGAGACAACACAATGACACAGAGCAGAGATGACAGGCATAGCAGTTAAACATATAACATATTTAAAATAATACTGCTGTGGTTCAATCAGTCATTAAAACAATATAGAACATTCATCCATTCAATCATTAATTCATCCATTTATTCCTTCATGGCAATGCATACTACAGGAGAGGTCAATACATTGGTATTGAGCATCAGGCAAAGCAGCTGCATGTGTGTACCAGGGTGTTTGTAATAGTGTTCCTGAAGGTGCGGGGGGAGATAAAGGTCTCCATCTTCAAGGTTTTTTTAATGATATTCCAGCTAGCAGCTGCTGCAAACTGAAAGGCGGAGCGGCCAAATTATGTATGGGCTTTGGGGATCTTTAGCAGGATGTTTGTGCGTCGGGGTGGGCGGAGTTGCAGTAATTGTGTGAGGTAGAAGGGGGTGAGGCCTAGAAGTGTTTTATAAACAAGCATCAGCCAGTGGATGTTGCGCCTGGTCTCAAGAGAGGGCCAGTTAGCCAGAGAGTACAGATCACAGTGATGTGTTCTGTAGGGGGCATTGGTGGCGAAGCGGATGGCGGAGTGATACAGAACGTCTAAATGATCGAGAGCTCCTTTACACGCAGAGCGGTAGATGGTATCACCGTAGTCGAACAGAGGAAGGACAGTCATCTGGACCAGAGAGAGTTTAGCAGATGAAGTGAATGAGGAGCGATTCCTATATAGAAAGCTGAGTCTAGCTTTAACCTTGGTCTGAATTTTGGAGAGATGTTCTGAGAATGACAGATTACTGTCAATCCAAAATCCAAGGTATTTATAAGAGGTCCCGGCCATCGGTGGTCACAATAGTGCCCGTTTGGGAGGCACCACTGCGGCCAAGCCACATTATCTTGGTTTTGGTGGTGTTCAGGACCAGGCCTTGGCAGAGAGATGTGACTGGATTCTCTGAAAACCATCCTGAAGAGTTTTCAGGACAGTATCTGGGGAAGGGCCAGCAGTGTACAGAATCGTGTCATCGGCATATAGATGGATAGAGGAGTTGCCCACTGATTTCTCCATGTCATTTATATATATTGAGAATAGGATGGGTGCTAGGATAGAGCCTTGTGGTACTCCCTTAGAGATGGATAGGGGCTGTGTCATCAGATTTTCAGATTTTACACACTGGGTGCACATGGACAGGTAGTTTTCAAACCAGGCTATCGATTGGTTAGTGACACCAATGCATCTAAGCTTCCCCAGAAGCAGTTGGTGATCTACAGTGTCGAAGGCTTTGGCAAGATCGATGAAAATGGCAGCACAAAATGGAGTCAAGGGCATTGATGATATAATTTAGGACTTTGAGAGTCGCCGTCTCACACCCATGACCTGCACGGAACCCAGACTGCATGTCTGTATTTGCATGTTGTAAGTCTTCAGAAACCATGTTAGCTGTTTGCAAACTAACTTTTCTAACACTTTCGCTATACAGGGTAGAATGGATATTGGACAATAGCAGTTGGGGTCAGCATGGTTTCCCCCTTTAAACAAAGGTTGCACTGAGGCTTCCTTCCAGGCAGAAGGTAGCACTGCTGTCTGTATGGACAGATTTCAAAGGTGGGAGATAGCTTCTGCAATAATTGGGGCTGCAACTTTAAAAAAGAAGGGGTCTAGCCCATCAAGACCTGCAGGTTTGTTGGGGTCAAGTTTACTAAGGACCTCCAGCACATCATTCTCACTAAGTTCCTGCACACCCTAAACAATAAGACCATAGGTTACTTAATAAAATTGAGGCAGCAAAGTGACAATTAATATAATTAGTGTCAGAGAATATTTTAGTCCGATCTGTGTATTTTAGAGATTCTCAGTCTTTCCTGCATGTGCCCTGTCTGTAACTTGAGGAGGACAAAGGTCAAGAGGCCTTTTGCCTTTCCTGTGGGGGAAGTGTGGACCATGCACGTTGGTAATAACAAACCAGTCTTTGTTCTTAAATGTCTGGTATTGATTAGAAGGAAAGGCGGGAATATAGGCCACTCCTTTTCTAATGTATAGATCTGCGCTGTGCCCCTTTTAGCTCCAGAGTTCGCGGGGCAGTTCATCTGTAGAGATGTGAATATACCTTGTGAATTCTCCGGCCGTTTTGTCTCTCAATAAATGTCAGTGTATTGACTAAGGCGAATCCAGTTTCCATTCCTTTCCTGAACATTGGTTCTACATTGCTAAACAGAAGTTTTCCTCACAATTAGTAGAATTTAAGTTCAACAACTTTGATTAAAAATGATTGAATACATTGACTACATTTAAACAAGGAAAGTAAGTACAAGTTAACTAAAAAACTATTAAAATGTGTTGGATTAACTAATATTGGGCCAAATGTTTAGTTAAACAGGCAACATATATTTAGTTCCAAATCTTCACGAGGAAATTAGATTTTTATTAACCAAGTATCTGAGCAAAAGTAAGTTAGATTTATTAAATATCTGTTGAAATTGTATTTGTATTTACTATTTTGTATAGTACAAATTGTTTAGATTTACTAATTAACTGGAGGAAATTGATTTACATCTACTGAATATCTGGCTGAAAATGATTTGGATTTACTAGATACAATAAGGTATAACTACTCATATTTTAGCACATTGGTTCTTAATTCAACACAATTACAGTGCCAATATGATCTACCTTAACATAAATTAGTTGTTTAAAAATCACAATTCAATACTATTAATTGTCACTTTGTTGCCACAATAATTCTATGTCTTATCTACTCAATATTCTGCTTTCTTAGTGCCACAGTTTACTACAGTACAGTCATCACATGACAATGCATATAACGTACAGGTAAACATTTATTTAAACATAGTTTTTTGCAACTTTACATAAAAATACCATATTTTTTTAAAAGTGCAAAATGCTAAAACATGAATGTGACTGTATATTGTTTTTTAACCTCAACTGCCTGATGACCTATAACCACTGCCAGTCACTTGTGGGCATAACAATTTAAATACTTCGGTTAAACAGTTAATATAAAAATACGACATGGTAAATTAAGTTGGATTCTGATAAGGTTATACACCATTTTCACAGCAATAATCGTTACCTGTCAAAGCAGAGGTATACACAATAACATCAACTATGCTCCATTCCATTTGATGACCTAGTCAGTGAGAAAACTAGACAAAGGTAGAGCGATGAAACTGGCTCACCTAAATGGAATGCAGCCGTTGTTTGTTATTCATTCCACCTGTTTACTAATCTGCTGTTTAAAAAGGGCTTGTTCTTTTCCTATATTACTTATTCACTTTTTGTAAAAATGGGTCTAATTGAAAAATCATCAAAAAAAATAAGAATTTAAATATTACTATGCATATTAAAAGTCTACATTGAAAACATCTCATTCACATCCTGATTTACAGTGGCACTAAAAGGTACAAGAAATGTTGCCTGTGCAAATACTGATTTGAAAACACGATGCCACTCTCTTTAAACAAGTATGGTTAATTGGATTTTTTTAACAACCACCTTTAACACTGTTTTAACTCAGTTTTACAGGAGCCCACTAAGGCCATAGACAAACCCATGCAGTATACTTCAAAAGGGTGTCCTTAAATAAACAGGAACAAATGACTCAAACATTTAACAAAACGCTGAAGGTAACCATGTGCCATTTTTGATGGAGACATTTTTCTCAAGCAAGAAGCTTATTTTTCAGGCTGTTCAACTTTGGGGACAGCTTTGAACAGTCCAGTTTGAGAGAGTTTCTGGAAGGCTTCGAACGTGTACTTTAGCTGCTTGGGATAGGTAAGATTGACTGCATACAGTATGCGATCCCAATGAGCATGCAGCAAGCCCTTGGAATGGTCCCCTGAGAAGTCAGCACTCTGATGTCCTCTACAACAATGCCGATGTCTTGGGAACCCTCTGAAGCATTTGTCTTGATGCTGTAGATCGCCATCCCTTGAACAGCAAGGTCCTGTGACGCGCTATCTTCATCCTGAAATTGCAAATACATTGTTAGGAACCGTGACTCACTGATATGAGGACTCAATTGCACAACCCGGAGACAAAAAGGTTTGAAGAAAAATAAACTTGAATGGATAAAAAAACAAAGAAACACTCTTTACAGAGGGAGTGACAAAACGGTCACAAAACAAAACGCTCTCATGGAGGATATCAAAAAAGGTACTTGGTCTCTCTATTGCTGCTTGGATCTGACTTCTTGGCATGACGAACAACACGAACTGACAACAGACAAGGGGAGACAGGAAAATATATACAAGAGGTAAGTGGGAACAGGTGGAAACAATCAGGGGCGGGGCTGATGATGGCGGGAAACAAGAACCAAGGAAGTAAAGGCACCTGGAATGAGACAAGGGCCCTTTCTCATTTCATCAAATCCCCCTCCTCGACTCCTCTGTCCTCCGGTAGTGACCCGGAAATGAATTTTAGCGCGCCATGTTGAAGGACATCTCATTTCTCTAAATGCACGTCAAGGACCGAGCATCGAGCATCGAGGAGCCTCTCTGGAGGAGCTATAACCGAGGATACACTGATGGGTCCTCCATGGTCCTCCACGGCTCCTTCGCGGATGCATTTCCGGGAACAGAGATGTTTCAAAGAGTCGTGACGCACGGCCGGACTTATCTCAGCCAATGACAGCTCTGCATGCATCCCCTGGATATTATTTTAGAAACTGCTTTCATCGCGACGCGATGTTTACAGAGAGAACAGCTGTGAGGTCCTTGCAGAAAGCAGAGCAGTGTGTATAATATATATCACTCAGTATAACAGGCCTACTCTCTTTATTTGCTTTAGTTTAGTAGATATCTACAAACAAAGAGTCGATATTTTTCTAAAACCATTCAGTGCTTCACAATAAAATACACAACGGCTGTAGCCTGATTATGTGTAGTGTGTGTGGTACAGTGTGTGTGTAGATGCAGCGGACAGACAGATCTCAGTTGGTTTGGTGTCCTCTGCTTACTTGTAATACTTGTAAATACAACTTTTGGCCCGTAATTTATTTTCCTCATTGTAGCGACCAGAGAGGGGGGGGGGGATATATCCAGTCTCTGATAGTGTTACGTTATGAGTGCTCCGTTTGATTCTGAAATTGTATATTCATATAAATATATACATGTGTGTGTGTGTGTATGTTTGTGTGTCCTCATCTGTAGCCTGTTATTGTCTCATTATACCGCACTGTGAATGAATCAAAGTAAATATATAAGTCATCATGAACACATCTGTCCATCAGACAGAGGGCTGCTGTGCCTCCTGTCATCATTAATGGACGTCTCTTTAAAATGACCACTCAGAGGAGAGGAGTTCTCATTTCTCTAACCGCCTGCTGCTTCCCCTCCTCTCTCCTCGGTTCCCCTCCTCGGCTCCTCCGCTCGCATCTCCTGTGGGCGGGACTAAGTCTCGAGGATAGGAGTCGAGGAGGGGAGTTAGAGAAATGAGAAAGGGCCCAGGAGTACACAATAAAACCAGAACCAGAGTGCTCTCTTGAACTGGCTGAGGACCTGGGGAGTTTGAGGCGCACAGAGACCGGGTTAATGATTGTTGAGACTGGAAAAGGACGTGCCAACTTCTTGGAATGAACATAAAGAGGTAGGTCCTTGGTAGAGAGCCAGACTTTCTGTCCCGGCTTGTAGAGGGGGGCCGCACGTCTGTGACGATCCGCCGCTGACTTCATCCGGGTCGTGGTCCAGAGTAGCGCCTGCCGAGCACCGGCCCAGACCCGCTGACAGCATCGAACCATAGCGTGCGCGGATGGCACCTTGACTTCTTCTTCATTGGCAGGGAAGAGAGGAGGCTGATATCCGTTCGCACACTGGAACGGGGAGAGACCAGTGGCAGCCGATAGAAGAGTGTTGTGAGCGTACTCTACCCAGGTCAGATGATCGCTCCAAGTGGATTGCTTCTGGGACACGTGACACCTGAGGCAGGTTTCGAGGTCCTGATTCAGGCGTTCTGTCTGACCGTTGGACTGCGGGTGATAACCGGAGGACAAGCTGATGGTGGCACAGAGGAGCTGGCAAAACTCCTTCCAGAAGATGGAAGTGAACTGAGGACCTCTGTCTGAAACTATGTCGCTGGGAAAACCATGAATTCTGAACACATGAGTAAGCATGACCTCTGCCGTTTTCTTGGCAGAGGGAAGTTTGAGCAGTGGAATGAAATGTACCATCTTTGAGAACCGATCCACCACTGTAAGGACGGTAGTGTTACCTTTGGAAGGTGGGAATCCAGTCACAAAGTCCATGGAGATATGTGACCATGGTCGTTGAGGCACTGGGAGAGGCTGGAGCAGACCCACCTGGGCCTGGGAAAAAGTCTTATTCCGGGCGCACGCTGGACAGGCCGCCACATATTCAGAGACCTCTTTTCTGATGGCCGGCCCCCAGAACCGCTGCTTTATGGCAAACATACTTCGCCGGACCCCCGGATGGCATGTGAGCTTGGGCGTGTGAGCCCAGTGGATTACCTGAGAGCGTAAAGACACAGGGACAAACAAACGGTTGTCTGGACACTCACTAGGTGCCGGGCTCACAACATTAGCCTGCTTCACATCTGTTTCTATCTGCCAAGTTACCGACCCAACCACACAGTTTAGTGGAAGGATTGATTCAGGTTTCTTGGCATTAGGGACTGGCTCAAAGAGACGAGACAGTGCGTCTGGCTTACGGTTTTGCGTACCGGGTCTAAAGGATAACGTAAAGTTAAACCTACTAAAGAACAGAGACCACCGGGCCTGACGTGAATTGAGTCTCTTGGCTTTTCTGACATACTCCAAGTTCTTGTGGTCTGTCCACACAACAAACGGTTGCTCCGCCCCTTCGAGCCAGTGTCTCCACTCCTCCAAAGCTGCCTTGACAGCTAGTAACTCCTTGTTCCCCACATCATAGTTATTTTCAGCTGACGTCAACTTGCGCGATAGATAAGCGCAGGGGTGCATCCGGTTATCCTTGGAGGACCTCTGGGACAACACAGCCCCTATGCCCTCATTGGACGCGTCAACCTCAACCATAAACTGTCTCTGGGGATCCGGAACAGTGAGTACGGGTGCCGTGGTGAATCCTTTCTTGAGGCACTGGAAAGCAGACTCGGCCTGGGGGGTCCACTGAAAGGAAACTTTAGAAGAGGTGAGAGCATGTAGAGGAGCGGCTACAGAACTGAAGTTGCGTATAAACTTTCGGTAAAAGTTGGCAAACCCCAGGAACTGTTGGACTCTCTTGCGGCTATCTGGAGTAGGCCAGTCGGTCACCGCACTGACCTTGGACGGATCCATATGGAACTGATTGGCGGTGATAATGTAGCCCAGGAAAGAGACAGTGGTTGCATGGAAATCACACTTCTCAGCTTTCACATACAACTGATTCTCCAGAAGCTTCTGGAGAACTTGGCGGACATGCCTGACATGAGACTGAATATCTGGAGAGAAAATCAGAATATCATCCAAATACACGAAAACAGACACATTAAAAAATTCTCTCAACATGTCATTGACCATAGTTTGAAAAACAGCAGGAGCATTGCATAGTCCAAAAGGCATAACCCTGTATTCGTAATGTCCGCTAGGTGTGTTGAACCCCGTTTTCCACTCGTCACCCTCTCTAATCCTGACAAGGTGGGAGGCATTTCTCAGATCGAGCTTGGTGAACACCTTAGCTGACTGAAGTAGTTCAAAAGCTGAAGACATCAGCGGGATTGGGTGGCGGTTTTTCACCGTAATGTCATTAGATGGGCTGTAGTCAATGCATGGTCTTAGAGACCCATCCTTCTTCCCCACAAAGAAGAATCCTGCGCCCGCAGGTGAAGAAGAGGGACGGATTATCCCCGCTTTCAGTGAGGAGGAGATCTAGTCATCCATGGCCGCCCGCTCTGGTCCTGCGATAGAATATAAGCGCCCCCTAGGGATGGGTGCGCCAGGTAACAGGTCGATGGCACAGTCAAACGGACGATGAGTAGGCAATGATAGTGCTTTGGTTTTGTTAAAAACCTCTTGAATGTCATTGTAGCAAGAGGGGACCTTGGAAAGGTCAGGAAAGTCTGAGCTACCATCAGCCACTGCAACAGTACGTGGAGCTTTACATGAATATTCACAATTCTCTCCCCATCCCTTAATTTGTCCTGAACACCAGTCTATATGTGGGTTGTGTGTTTTTAACGAGGGAAACCCCAAAATCAGCGGATGCTGTGCAGAATCGAACAGATGAAATTTGCATCATTTCCAATGATTATTGTCAATAGTCACTTGCATGGGTTCTGTACAGTCAGTGACTCTACACATAAGTCTGCCGTCTAGGGCACTGGCGGGATGTTTGAGCGGAACAGTCTTAATATTAAGACGTTTCACTAGACCCCAGTCTATGAGACTTTCATCAGCCCCAGAGTCAATTAAGGCCCCCATAGTGTGTGTCTGACTATTGGCAGTGATATCTACCTGGGTGAGTGTGCGAGGAGGATAATCAGATGACATTTTGCTCACCAACGCCCTCCTCATGGTTGGTGAGCGTGCCCTTTTCCCGGACATGTCGCCTGCTGGTGTCCCATTTGACCACAGTAGAAGCAGCATCCCTCCTGCAGGCGGCGCCGTCGTTCCTCTGGAGAAATCCTCGTTCTCCCGAGCTGCATAGGTTCCTCCGGTGCCTGTGGTGGCGCTGTCACTGCTGGGCCTGATGACGAGGCGAACAAGGAATCCCATGAGGACTGCCTACCCAGAGAGCGCCCCTGGTGGCTGGGATGTCTTGTTGCAACTCGGCGTCGTTCTCTCTCTCTTTCCCTGATGCGATTGTCAATTCGGAGACACGTGGAAATGAGTGATTCGAGGTCTTGTGGTAACTCTAATGGAGCCAGGTGATCTTTAATCGTCTCTGAGAGTCCATTGCGGAAGGAATCTATTAATGCTGGAGTGTTCCAGCCACTGTCTATGTCTAAGGTACGGAACTCTATGGCATAATCTACTACGGGCCTTGAGTGCTGTTTGAGCTGCATAAGAGCCCGAGTGGCGTCACCGGTAGGTGAGGTAATATCAAATATGCGGCTCATAGTGTCTTTGAACGCTATGACGGATCTACAGATATTGGAATTTCTAGACCACTCCGCAGTGGCCCATGCGGCAGCTCTGCCGGTTAAGTGGGAGACCATAAACGCTATCTTAGCCTCATCAGATACAAAAGCAGCTGGATTAAGTTGGTAATGTAAATCACACTGGACTAAGAAGGCTCTGCAGTTGCTCGATTCTCCTGAGTATTTCTCCGGTGCTGCCAACCGCAGTGGAACAGGAAAGGCATGATTCACAGCAGGATTGGCATCAGGCGGAGTAGCAGGAATCGGAGCTGTGGGAGCTGCCTCCAGATGAGAGAGAAGCCCGTGGAGCTGTGTTGCCAGATGGTTCATCTGTGAAGTGACGGAGGTCTGGAAACCCTCCTGACGATCTGAAAGCTCCTTGACTCCTTGGCTAATATTCTTTAGCTGCTCCTGGTGTTGATGGATGACGTTACCCTGTACGGACAGGGCGGTCTGCAGCGTCTTGGGGTTGGCTGAGTCCATATTTTGGTCAGTTCGTTCTGTTAGGAACCGTGACTCACTGATATGAGGACTCAATTGCACAACCCGGAGACGAAAAGGTTTGAAGAAAAATAAACTTTAATGGATCAAAAAAGAAAGAAACACTCTTTACAGAGGGAGTGACAAAACGGTCACAAAACAAAACGCTCTCATGGAGGATATCAAAAAAGGTACTTGGTCTCTCTATGGCTGCTTGGATCTGACTTCTTGGCATGACAAACAAGACGAACTGACAACAGACAAGGGGAGACAGGACAATATATACAAGAGGTAAGTGGGAACAGGTGGAAACAATCAGGGGTGGGGCAGACGCTGACGATGGCGGGAAACAAGAACCAAGGAAGTAAAGGCACCTGGAATGAGACAAGGAGTACAAAATAAAACAGGAAGTGAAACAAACAAAACAAACATGAACGTGACAAATACATAACAAACTAACATAATTGACGGGACACAACACACATTGTATATGTCAGAATGTTCCGCCAAAGGAGAAGGTGATAATTAATATATAATAATTTACCACATTTCTTACAACTTACTGGATAAGAAAACTTGAAATTAATGCTCCCTAATTACATCAGTGTTTTAGAAAAATAGAACAAGGCATTTTGCAATAGCATATTTTTATCCCAGCTAAATTAAGAATTAGCTGATTATTTCACCAACAACAAAGAACAATTTAATTACAACATAAATGAGGTTCTGAATTGAGTCAAATGTTTTTAAATTGAAATAAATCCATAGGTATGTTAATGTGTAAATAACAGCTGTGTATTGATGAATATCTTATTTTACATTTACTAGCAAAAGCTTGTCACCGGTCAACCAATCTTGATAATTCACTGTAAGACCATTTCCGAAGATTGAAGTCAAATTCAGCAACTGGATCAATGGCTTGTTCTCTAATTTAAAGTGTCTTTCAGCTGCTATTTGAATAGCTCTTGGGAAGAAAGCTTTAGGACCACGTAAACATGTATTTAAAAAAAGAATAGACATATACAAGACAATTATATTTCACACTTACACAGAAGCGATGATTGCTAACATGACTCAACAAAACTACGAAACTCAGTAGCTTGCCAATCATGTCTGGGAAAAATATTTATAATTTTATTTTATGATTAGACCTTGCCAAGACATACCAGGAGAGAAGACAGAGAGAGGGAGATGAGGGAGATACACTTACATCATACTCTTTTAAGAGCTGATCAGTATGTTCCCCAAGGTAAACCCATAGGCAGATTTTGCGGGGGGGGCGGGGGGGCATTGCCCCCCCTGGTGGCTGAAATATGTTACTGCATTACTATGTCTAAAACTGTTCCAATACAAATATTTTATATATCAATATTTTAATAGATGTAATGAAATGATTGTTACAATACAAATCTGAATAATATCATGATTTGTTTGAAATAATTTCATTTTTGAGCAGTCACATGTTGTGATGTGTGTGTGTGTGTGTGTGTGTGTGTGTGTGTGTGTGTGTGTGTGTGTGTGTGTGTGTGTGTGTGTGTGTGTGTGTGTGTGTGTGTGTGTGTGTGTGTGTGTGTGTGTGTGTGTGTGTGTGTGTGTGTGTGTGTGTGTGTGTGTGTGAAAACAAAACGATCATTTTCCACGTACTATTACAAGAACTATCCCTGGCTGGAATATTCAGTACGAATGGATGCCGTCTTCTGTTTTTCATGCCGCCTGACAGCGGTGTGGAGGATTCCTTTAGAAAGGGCCTGAGTGACTGGAAAAAACTAAGCAGCGAACTGGAGAAACATGCACACTCCCAGGCCCATCTGAAATGCATGGTTAAATGGGATAACTATAAAGTGACTGCATCTTCTGGATCTATTGCAGCTAAACTTTCCCAAAGCCACGAAGATTCTGTTGAGAAGAACAGATCTTATTTGTGCAAAATTGTTGATATTGTGAGGCTGTTGTCCAAACTCGGATTGCCTTTTCGTGGGCATCGGGAGGGAAGCGAGTCAGAGTCACGTGGGAATTTTCTTGAGGTTTGTGGCTTCTTCTCCAAGTATGATTCTGCTTTTAAAAACATGCATTCCAACTATTTCAATGCGACTAGCCCATATTTCCAGAACGAAGTCATTGACATATGCGCTAACTTAGTTCGTGCAGCAATTGTAGAGAAAGTGCAGGATACTGGATTTTTTTCCATAATTGCAGATGAGGCCAGGTCTTGCAAAACAGAACAATTATCAGTGTGTTTAAGATATGCAGAGCAGCTTGAAATCAAGGAGCGTTTTTTGTGTTTTATTGATTGCTCAGCATCTCGCAACGCGGCTGGGATTGTGGAAGCAATAAACAAAGGACTTGAGATGTGTGGACTGAAACATATCCCAATTGTTGCCCAGAGTTACGATGGTGCCTCCGTCATGTCTGGTCACGTTTCTGGTGTGCAGCAGCGTATCAAAGAGACCCACCCATACGCAGTGTACGTGCACTGCTTGGCACACAAGCTACATCTGGTGCTTGTGGAGTGTTGTGCTGTCAACCGCAGCGTGAAAATATTCCTGAACGTCATGTATTTTCAGAGCCGTCAAACCATCATTGATTCATTGCAACGCAGAAATCACTGAATCTGAAACAAACTGAAATAATACAGCCAAGTGAGACAAGATGGGCGTACAAGTGGCGATCTGTGAATTCCGTTAAAACTCACTACTCTGCAATTACAGGGTGCCTGAGAAAAATGAGTGACGAGGGAGACAAGTGGTCTGTGGAGGCCAGTGGCCTTTATGCCCACATGACCAGAATGTCTTTCATTACATGTGTTATTGTATTTGAAGACATATTGCGTGTGATTCATGTTACGCACAAGGCCCTACAGTCCTCCAGCCGCACACTCTCCGAAGCTGCGGCGCTTACCGACAACCTGAAGGCGCACTTCAAGTCTCAGAGACAAGCAGATACGTGGAGCAATATGTGGGGATCAGTGAAACAGTTCTGCCGGGACAACGACG
Source organism: Pseudochaenichthys georgianus (assembly GCF_902827115.2). Taxonomy (NCBI): domain Eukaryota; kingdom Metazoa; phylum Chordata; class Actinopteri; order Perciformes; family Channichthyidae; genus Pseudochaenichthys; species Pseudochaenichthys georgianus. Next base: position 10,947,388 of record NC_047522.1, on the reverse strand, counting down.
TGGCAGTACCTGTGGATGCAGATGTTGAGTGTCAGACTCCGGGTCTCCTTGCACCCAAAAGAAAACGGGCTACAAAACCCCCGACCTCCCTCAACAGTTTCCTGGTTACAACTACTTTGGGCCAAAGAGAAACTGATGAAAGTGGCGCACAAAGGTCTCAGAATGATACAGCTGGATTTCAGCAGCACCTATATCTCCCTGTGCTGGACACCCTATCAACGAACTAGACAGACGATTCACGGGAGAGTCCATAGACCTGGCACGAGCATTTTCAGCACTGTTTAAATGTGACAAAAATGGAATTGAACCTCTCGTACAAAAATACGCACAGCCGCTCAAAATTCACCCTCTCCTTCTTGGAGCAGAGATGGACCTTGTTAAAGCCTCTGCTGTCGCACCTGTTGCACTTGAGCATCTTCGAAAGATTGTTCAAAAGGAGAGCTATCCAAATGTATACAAGATGCTCCAGTTGGCACTGACTCCTATCGGATCTGCCACCTCAGAGAGAAGTTTTTCTGCAATGAGGAGAATTCGGAACTGGCTGCGGTCAACGATGGGAGGAACAAGATTTTCCTCACTTGCTGCTCTTCACATTGAGGACGACATAACTGCACAGCTGTCACCTGATAGTGGATATATATGCGGAACGTAAAAATATGCGTCTTCTGCACTAAGGTAGGACACTGGTTAATAATATTGTAGCGTGTTCAAGTAACCAAGGGATATAGTAGTTATCAAATAAGTATAAGATGTGCACAGTTTTGATACGTTTTACAGTTATGTAATGCACTGTTGTTGGGGGGAGAGACCGCCCCTTCCATATGAGTGTGTGTGTTTACGGCGGGCATGGAAAAGTCATACTCAGTGGTGAGCGCAGGCTTTATTGCTACTGTATCCGTAGCACCCCACGCAATAGTTGGGACTGTGTACTGACGTCAGTAAAAAAGGTTTGCCCCCCCAAGCGCAAATGTCAAACTCCGCCTATGGGTAAACCATGAGACAGCGAATGACAACATGTCTTGTGATGTTGATGTTGGGATTGCTTGGAGTCTGAAATAAAAAATAAACATGGTTTAATTTGAATGAAACACGTCCTATCACCCAGTGCTTTATTACAGAAAATGTTGCCTTATCTGTGAGTGTCTCAGTCTGTTACTTTAAAAATAAACATTACCTTATTTTATTGCTCATTACTTATACTTAGAGCCGGGACTCGATTAAAAAAAAAAATCTAATTAATTAGAGGCTTTGTAATTAATTAATCGAAATTAATCGCATTTTTAATAAAATATACATATTTGACCTGAGAACAGTGAGAAGCAATTTTCACATGGATTTTACTCCAAGTGGTCTACAGTCCAAGTGCATGACATTAAGGATTTTGGGAGATGGCCCTGTGGGCCATCTAAGCTAATTTACAGATGGCCCTGAGCCCAATAGAGATTGCCCTGAAAAATGCACGCGGACGAAATGGCACGAAGGGTTTGGGGGGCCTCCGTCCCCCTAGAACATTTTGATTTCTGCAGGTCTTTGATGCCGTCTGGTGCATTCTCTGAATTATAAGATGAACCACCACAATATTATATTGTTTGTTCTTGTTTGTGTTGCTCGCTTGCATGCCCTGCATAGCTATAAGAAATACTTAAGTTGTTGGTCAAAACACTTTCCATCTGATGAAGGCAAATGCCTTCCCAGATGGAAAAAAGTAGAAAACATTACATTCAGTTATAACTGCCAAAACAAACATTATTTACACTATTATGGCCCCTGTTAAAAATGTTTGTAATGTTAACTACTGTAAGTTGGTCGAACGAATGCCTCCTCATCCGGAAGCTGACCGAGGAGACCCGAGCAGCAGTCGAGAGGAGCCGAGCGCATCCGCGAAGCACACGTCAGAGTTGCCGTTAGCCGGCAAATCTAAATATCTTCGGTCAAAATAATTTCCCTTTAGAGCAGGGGTGGGCAATTATTTTTCCCAGGGGGCCAAATGAGCAACTGAAAATATTTTGGAGGGCCGGGCCAAAATGCCGAACTCAATTATGCATAATATACATTTTATTTCTATATAAAAAGCAGTAAATGGCATTGTTTTGACCGCTGGTAAGAGTGTATGTTATTATTTGGCAATTAAAAGGTGAGATTAGCTTTAAAAAATATCATTTATTCAAATATAATTTCCAAAATGATAAACAAAATGTGAAACATTTGACTAATTTTCAGTCACATTAATAACAAAGGGCATTTTGAGTTTCATATACTATTGAAACAAGGATTTTCTTAGCTTTCTAAAGACATCACATCATCTTTGTAGCCAAAATAAACAAGACATATCACTGAACTGTGTAACTGTGTAAAGAAAAGTGTCCCAGTTCTGTAGCCTTTTTGACTTTACATGCCTATATTAAACATTTAATGTTTTCAGAACTGTGCAAACAAAAAAAAAAAAAAAAAAGATCAAGTGTCCCATTTCACTTGTTATATTTCCACATTTTAGTGTTCTTCAGTTCTTTTTTTTTCATTCAGTGTGAAAAATCCAGTCTCTGTTGAGCTTTAACAAGTCCATCAAAGTCAGGTTGAATGTCTGAGGTGGAGATGCGAAGCACAGCTGACAGATGTTCATCAGTGAGAGGATCTGTACCTGGATTTGGTAAACTTCATGACTGAGAATGTCTGTTCACATGTGTAGGTAGATCCAAAGAGAACCAATATCTTCTGAGCATGTCTCCTCATGTTTGGAAAGTTCTCCTCCTTGAGAGCAGAGTAGAACTCGAGCAGTGATGCTGACTTAAAGTGCTCTTTCAGTAGTGAATCAGACTGCAGGTCAATGAGTTCAAGCTGCACATCAGTGGGTGCACTATCAACACTGGAGGGAGAGGAAACCAGCTGCATTTCATCCTCAACCTTTTTGAAATCTTGAAAACGCCTTGAAAATTCATCATGCAGTGCTCCTAACATGGATGAGTACCTGTGCCAGTGATCAGCTGATGGTTTGACTTCTTTCAGGGTTTTCATGTGTTCGAGATTGTTGCTGCCTAGTTGCCTTGAAATTAATTGCAACTTTGTCATGAAGGCTTTCACATGGCTATGCATTTCATGAGCAAAAAGGCCCTTGCCCTGCAGTTGTGTGTTCAGTGCATTCATCATTGCAGTCACATCAACAGCAAATGTTAAATCTGCCATCCAGTCCTTATCAGACAGCTCTGGGATGGTTTTGCCTTTCATCTCACAAAACTCTTATCTCTGATTTCAGAACCCAAAACCTTTTTAGCACTTTGCCCAGGCTGAGCCATCTGACAGCTGTGTGGTACCTGACATCACCATGTTCGCTCTCTTGCTCCTCCAATAGTGAAACAAACTGCCTGTGATTTAATGCTTGCGCTCTGATGAACTGTTGTACCACATGGCTACGTTTTAGCACTGACTTGCACAACGCTTGCTGATGAATAATACAATGTATAAACACCAATTTCTGCTCTGCGTTGAGTTCACTCACTTTATCTTGCATTCTTTTCAAAAGCCCAACATTTTTCCCTGTCAAAATCGGACATCCATCCTAGGGGTGGGCGATATGACGATATATATCGTCGTGACGATATTAGGTCTCCACGATATGCTTTTTCAGAGATATCGTCCTATCGTGATAAAACAAAAATTAAAAAAAAATTTGAAAAAAAAATAGCGGGAGGGGAAGAGGCTCTCCGTGCGCGGCGCAGGGGGCTATGACAGCGGACGGAGAGCCTCTTCCCCTCCCGCTCCCCCAGCCTCACCTACTGATTTTAATTTCACCATATATCAAGCCCGATCGATTTCCCAATGTCAGCGCACCTCTGCTTTCGTTCAGTCCGAGTTGTTTGACACGCTCCCAAAGTCCCCGCCCCCTTTCTTTGCAGCCAGGGAAAATACACTGTTGGCAGTCTGCACACACAGCAATAATGGACGGAGAGTCAGATTCTGATGTAGAAGAATTAGATGTAGTCCCCAAAAATAACTCTACGTCTGTGGTATGGAAATATTTGGGATATAACACAACAGACACGGAGCAAACAAATGTAATTTGCAAAATGTGCAAAAAAGGAAATTTCAAAGCGACAGATGGCAACACGTCGGGCTTACGAGACCACCTCAAACGCAAACACCAGAAAGAGCATGCAGAGACTGAGTGCAAGGTCCCCCGCGTGTGAATGCACAATCTACCGCAGCGACTGCACCAAAACAAACTACCATAGGGCAGGCATTTCATAAAGGGGCTCCTTATGAAAAGACTAGCAAATGGTGGAAAGACATAACTGACGCGGTGGCGTTTTATGTTTTTCCCTTCAGTTATGCTAAAGTCTTTTATTACACTTCAACTCTACTCTAAAGTTTACATTTTAATTGTTTGGCACTGACTTTTCCTCATTGATGTTTTATGTTTTACTTAGTTATGTTTTACCCTCCTTTTCATGTTTATTGATGTTCACTGCTCACTTGTTCATTCAGGGATTCATTTCTGAAATAAAACCAGCTTGAAATGCTATTTTGGTCTGTTACTCCTTTTGGTTTTAGTTACCTTGTAGGTGCTTGTACTGTTAAGTAAATTGAAAAATAACCATAATAACCGACATGAAAAAATATCGTGATATATATCGTCTATCGTGATACTGCTTGAAAATATCGTGATAACATATTTTTCAATATCGCCCACCCCTAATCCATCCGTAGTGACACCTACCAGTCTGTCCCATTCGAGTCCCAGTTTGTCCATGCATGCATTTACCTCGGTGAACAGATCACTCCCCGTTGTGGTTCCTTTCATTGGCCGCATTGCTACCAGCTCCTCCGTAAGCTTGAAGTCGCGCGTTATCCCCCGGAGAAATATGAGCAGCTGGGCTGTGTCACGGACATCACAGCTCTCATCCAAAGCCAAAGAAAAAAAGTCGAAGCTTCCCACTTCACTTTGCAGCTGAAACTCTAGATTCTCTGCGATGTCCTCCACCCTTCTCGTCACGGTGCGGCGGGACAACGGGATGTTTTCAAACGCTTCTTTTTTCTCTGGGCATAGCAGTGCTGCAGACTCGACCATGCACTCTTTCACAAACTCCCCCTCCGAGAATGGCTTACTGTTCTGGGCGATTTTGTGGGCTATCACAAAGCTGGTTCTGGTCGCTGCATCTCTGTCTGCATGCAGCCTTGTTGTTTTTCTAGCTTTGCTAGTAAATCCGTTGATGTCCGCGCTGGTTCGGCATCAGTCAAGTTTTTGTATTTCGCGGCATGTTTTGTCTCGTAATGCCATTTCAAATTGTACTCTTTAAACACGGCGACATGCTCCCCACAAACCAAACACACAGGTTTACCCTCGACTTCAGTAAAGAAAAAATTAGTAGTCCATATTTGTTTCAAAGTTCTGCTTTCGGCATCCACTTTTTTTGGCATGAGCCGACATTTCCGAATTTTTCAGGGGTGACAAGGAAGGTAGACACGCATTTCACGTGCACAGTTGACGTGCACGATCACGTGCACTGTGAGAATAAATGGGCTTCAAAATAAAAGCAATGCGGTTTTAGTCCACCCATAAGATAATTAGAAAATATGTTTTATTTTCTAATTATCATGTAATCTTTCGCGGGCCGGTCAGAATCATCCCGCGGGGCGTACAATGCCCAGGTCTGCTTTAGAGCAATACCGCTTCAGTTGCGCCACTTATGTGACAGACAAGAAGAGTATGTGACAGACAAGAATTGTCAACTCTAATGTCTAACACTTAATGTGGAGAAAGAGATGTCCTGTATGGGTTGATTGTGCGTTGATCTGTAGGTAATGCCTCGGGGTTCCGGTGGGCATGTAAACAAATGCATAATGCTGCGCTATACTTTGTGGCCTCATCCAGTTGCATAGCGACACTTATTGTGTAGTTGTCTTTTAATAAGCAGGTAGTCATATCATTAGCTAGAACTAGCTGGATCTGATCGATATGGACATAAACGCGAGTGAAGTCTAATCTGACCGGAGAGAGAGATCAGCTGCTGCTGACGAGTCGAGACTCGACACGCAGCTCTGCATAACCACATGCAGCGGTGAGCGGAACAAAACACACACTTCAGGTTAGAATATCACACGTAGCTATTTTAATTACCTAAACTAGTTATAGATATGTTTAGTTTTACTGTCGGGTCACTCATTACTGGATCCGTGAGCTGCATGATACTGGCATAATAGATTGCCCGATCGGGCAACCAGCAGTTGAGGCTTCATTGCCCGAGCTAAATACTAGATGGCCCCGGGCCATCGGGCAGTCCTTAATGTCGAGCCTGAGCCAGGGAGTTGGTTATTTTCTCAGACGTGGACTTACTTATCCTGGCCCTGAAACCAGTCATCTGGTTGAGTGTGGGTTGGGTCAGGGTGTGGTTCCTTGCACTCGGAGTCGGGCTAACGTCCACGCTAGCTGCTAAATGCTTTGCATTTAGGTGATACTTTAGGCTTGATGTGCTGCGGTGATATGCACATTCTTTTTTGCATAATTTGCACACAACCGTGCTCTTGTCGACGCTTCCATCCGTCCGTTTTTTAAAACAAAATTTCCCATCCACGGGGCCGACCAAAGCGGTCTCATCAGCTTGTTCGTTCATGTTTGACTATTGTTCACTGTGGTTTGTTGTTGTTTGAAGTCCCATGCTGAAGTCATGAACGTTAGTTGGTGCTCCAGTATAATCGGTACGCCTGAAACTCATCCAGTGAGAAACGTTCCGCTGTGCAAAAATAAGTGCGATTTAAAGTGCGATTAAAATGCGTTAATTTTTTTAACGCGTTAATTTTTTTTTGTGAGAGTTCGATTTAAAAAACAAAAACAGAAAACCCATCAGTAAATGATAGGGGTGTAACGGTATCCGTATTCGTCCCGTACCGTCACGGTTCGGACGTCACATGACGAATACACCTTTTTTTTACGAGTGGGAAAAAAGTCTGTCATTCAGGGCAGTATCCACTACATTATATATAATCCAGGGGGCGGTATTGCGCCTAAAAGCTGTTTGCCAGCCGCCCTTAAACAACAAATGAAGAACAAGAAGAAACACAACAACAAAACGAACAAAATACAAGAAGAAGAAAAGTTAGTATGGCGATTTCAGATAACACACAGGAGCTAGAACCCACCTGTTTCTTTTAAATCAGCTGTGTGGGAACATTCCGGGTTCCCTGTGGACTACAATAACGATGAAATGTGCGAGTGGTGGATCGGACGAGGACGGTGTGTCAGCGTTGTTCGATAGCGGTGCGGTATGCTAATGGAAACACACGCCAAACATGCAAAATCATATCAGAAGGCATCAGCCAGATTTGCCAATCACCGGAGCCCGGCAAAAGACAACAGCAGTTCAACAGCTTATCCCCGCTGTTTTTAAGAAGCCAAGAGACATGAGAGCCGAGAGACCAAAATAAATAACGGAAGCTTTTGGCATATGTTTTTCAACGACTATGCGCTCTTGAAACACTTTCTTATTATTTATGATGTAATATTTTCAAGACATTCTTTTTAGTTTTACAGCTTGATGAAACCTTTTTGTTTGACATCAGCCATTATAGATAATATGGCCATCTGAGTGTGTGTGGTACTGTTTGTGGTTTGTTTTTAACTGTTTACAGCAGGGGTACTCAAATACAAATCGTAAAGGTCCAAAATAAATGTTTCAATAAGACCAAGGTCCGTTTATTACGGTCATTCAAACTTTTAAACAATTGCAACAAGATTCTTAACACGAGGTTGCAAAAACAAAAATAATCTGTATCCAGCAGTTTTCATTGTTATTGTGTCTGTGCTTGATCCCTCAGAGTCGCAGTGTGCTGCAGTTATGAATAAAGGCAGCTGCACCCTCTTTCATTAAGCATTCCCATTATTGCTTTATAAATGTCTTGCCCCCTTGTGTGTCCACTGAGGTTCGTCAGGCCCAACACATCTTAAACAAACTCCCCCTTTGCCTCATCATAAAAACTCACAAACACCAGCAACTGAGCATTGTCAGTGGACTCACCCACAGCTAAGGAAATGCACTGTGCATTTTTTATTCCATCACAAAGCTGATTAATCAAATCACCAGCCAGTATTTATGTTCTTCTGGTTGCTGTGGAATCTGAGAGGGGATTTGCTTGATTTGACCTGTTATTTCCTCTTTTTGTTTGCCTTCAACATGGTCTCCATCACTTCAGTCATGCATTCTTTTATACTTCAGTTGTTATCCAGTGGAAAGTCCTTACCTACTGGCCTAGTTCAATCAAAGTGGTTACTTTTTTTTGGCTGGGCTGAGTAGCTTTACACACCGTCTTATTTGACTTTCTCAGGACTGAAAACTGTTTTTTGGGGGCAGACCCCCTCAAGAAAAAAAAATATGTACACACGTAAGGTCATCATCTTAATAGTTTTGTATGCTCATCCGTGAGCAGAGCATCAAGTTGACATGTCTATTACAGCTGAATGCGGCTATTACCATTTTGTTCAGCAAAACGCCTCACAAACGTATTAAGATCAACAGCTTTAGTGCGTTTTGATTCAATGCTGAGTACAGCCAAACTGACATTCTCTTCTCTGTCAGTGTAGACCGCAAATACCTCATTCCTTCAGTGCTTGGGTCCGAATGCTTCTCGTTTTGCGCCGTCCCCACTCCCCAAATGAAATTGCCGCCTATCATATGTCCACGCTCGCACCAGGACCGGGGGAGGGGTTACATGACGTGCATCTTGTGCTGCATTCACTTGCACTCGGACATTAGAGACTTTCTCTCATAAATGTCCGATGAGCCACAACTTTTCTTTCAAAACAAAGCTGCCAACTGGGGTGGCAAGGCCTATTTTTAGGGTGTCAGTTGCCACCCCGGTAGGTGAAACGAGGCTACTAGCTACAGTACAGATGGAACTAGATGAGCTGTTAACTCTCGCTCTGAATTTTTGTTTTTTTAAACTCTCGCTCTGACTCAGACAGGTTGAAAGAGACGAGACACACATTTTTCCCACCCGCATTCCGCGAAGACCCGCCCTACTGTGCCTCTGATTTTCAGATTGTTTGGGGGGAAAAAACGCTGACGGGATGCCGAATGTGATTGGACCAATACGTTGACAGACACACAGACAGTGGAACAGGACATGCAGAGCGCTGTTTGCAGTCTATGGACATAGCGGATCATTTTGACTCGTTGCGTTGTGGCGATGTCTCGCAGATAACACAGATAATACAGATAATACATATGAAAAGTATAATTTGCTCAGAGTCCAGAGACAGTTGTGGTTCAGTCCGGATCCGGACCAGAGTCCGGACTTTGAGGATGCCTGGTTTAATACAGTTATTTATTCAAAATGTCAGAGTTCCTTATTTTTAAACTGAAACTTGCACTACTGTTCAAACATAAATAACTACAAACCTGGAATTATGCATTTGGGACTTTTTTTTGCTTTTTCTTGTTGTACTGAACCCGTACCGATCTGTGACCCCCAAACCGAGGTACGAACCGAACCGTGACTTCTGTGAACCGTTACACCCCTAGTAAATGACAAATGTCAGTTAAGCTGTTGGCATACAATCTAACAAGTTTAAGTACACCGGACATATCTTTTCAATAATCATGCAGTGTTAAAAGCAACCCCAACAAACCAATGCTGTAAATAACATATTACAAATAGTTACAATGCTGCAATTTTTATCTGTAATGCTTGAGTAGATTCCCTTTTGTGGCAGACAAAGTCTTGCAGATCTTACACTGCCATCCCATAGGTCATGACCTAAGGTAATACAAAAAAGCCTATTTCACTTGGTGATACAATTAACCTCCCTTATGGATTTAATAATTACACATTGACATGCCAGAGACAAGACCCTTTTCATTTTGGTAGTTCTATGTTTGCTGCTGTTTTTAACTCAAATTAAGGTTTGCACTAGGCCTACAGGTTTTGAAAATCAATGACGATCAAAGCTCTAGTAAATGTGCTTTTTAACAAACAAAAGTTGATAGAAATACTGTAATAACCACATTTTGTATTGCAAAACAAACTGTGCAAAAACATTTACATGAAATGTATCATGGCATGCAAGTGTGAAACATACCTTTGATAATACTCAATGATTCTTCATGCGCCTGAAACAAAATTCATATTACCTTTAATTCCATTGGATGAAGTCACATTTAACAAACACATAACTTTAAAATCAAACATTAAAATCTTAGAAGTTGCTAAACAAACACTTAAAGTGAACACTTGTTTTTCCACATACGATACAAATAATTAACAAACATTGTCACAAATGTATCATACACTGAACAAAAATATAAATGCAATACTTTTGTTTTTGCTCCCATTTTTCATGAGATGAACTCAAAGATCTAAACCATTTTCTATATACACAAAATAACCATTTATCTTAAATATTGTTCACAAATCTGAAAAAATCTGTGATAGTGAGCACTTCTCCTTTGCCGAGATAGTCCATCCCACCTCACAGGTGTGGCATATCAAGATGCTGATTAGACAGCATGATTATTGCACAGGTGTGCCTTAGGCTGGCCACAATAAAAGGCCACTCTAAAAATGTTCAGTTTTATCACACAGCACAATGCCACAGATGTCGCAAGTTTTGAGGGAGCGTGCAATTGGCATGCTGACAGCAGGAATGTCCACCAGAGCTGTTGCCCATGAATTGTATGTTCATCTCTCTACCATAAGCCGTCTCCAAAGGAATCTGACACGTTGGAGAGGTGTTCTCTTCAAGGATGAATCCCGGTTTTCACTGTTCAGGGCAGATGGCAGACAGCGTGTGTGGCGTCGTGTGGGTGAAAGGTTTTCTGATGTCAATGTTGTGAATCGAGTGGCCCATGGTGGTGGTGGGGTTATGGTATGGGTAGGCGTATGCTATGGACGACGAACACAGGTGCATTTTATTGATGGCATTGTGAATGCACAGAGATACCGTGACGAGATCCTGAGGCCCATTGTTGTGCCATTCATTCACGACCATCACCTCATGTTGCAACATGATAATGCAAGGCCCCATGTTGCAAGGATCTGTACACAATTCCTGGAGGCTGAAAACATCCCAGTTCTTGCATGGCCAGCATACTCACCGGCAGAGATGGGGTTGTTACTAAAAAAAAGTAATATATTACATATTACTTTAAAAAAAAAGTAATATATTACACTACTTCGTTAGTCTCTACATAAAGTAACTCGTTACTTTACTCGCAGGGCCGGCCCGCCCCTCCCTGCAGGCAGATCACGCAGACTGCTAAAGTTTCAAATGTTCTCTTTAGTTCAGTTTCCATTGTCGCATAAGACTGATCCAGATAGCTCCTGAATGTTTTCCTATCTGACAATGGCTGTCCTCTGTCTCCTGCTATCTGTATTTTGCGCAGTACATCTCTGCTCACGCTGTTGCGTCAGCGTGTTCTCCTGCGTGTTGGCCATGTGTTGCACTGGAACCATAGGACTGGAACACACCGCCAAGACTTCAGCCGAGCACGTACGAACTGCGCATGCATGAGTGGCAATAACTCTCCTTACCAGCAGGCGGCGGTAGTGTGTATTCATCATTCAAAACAGGCAACAACCGGAAAACAGAGCAGAAGAACAGACTACGTGATATAAACAAACAACAAATAGCTGTGCATTAGCTTCACCTTAGCATGTGTTCTTTGCAGGTGTTTGTTGAGGTTTGATTATGACTGATTTTAGTAAGTAACGAAGTAACGCGTGTCGGGGCAATGTTAGTAACTGTAGTGTGATTACTGAATTATAAAAGTAGCGCGTTACACTACTCCGTTACCGACAAAAGTAATGTTATTACAGTAACGCGTTACACCCAACTCTGCTCACCGGATATGTCACCCATTGAGCATGTTTGAGCATGATGCTCTGGATCGGCGTATACGACAGTGTATGGCAAGCCATTTCAGTATTTATTCAATTTCCTTGATATCAGACGGCAGCGGCCTACACTAGTTGGCTCTTTGATTTCACTTGTTGGATATATGGTATGGTACAATGATACCTCAATTGTTGCTTTGTTGTCCACGGTTCATTTTTGACTCCCTATTTATAAATGCTCTGATGTTAATACCATATGCTATTGCAAAGCCCGCCATACAAAGTTTAAAAAGAATGTTACTTTAATAAAAGTACATTGTGCAACATGCTGCTGCTGGTAAAGAAAGGGATACATGTAACTCCTGGCTGGTAGCTAAATGTATAATAACATATCATTTATTTGTTGTTTTATTTGTTCATAAACTTAAGTCATTCTACAAGTTGCAGTTTTATGGGCGTTAAGTGCCAAACAATGTGTTGTCCTGTGAGCAGTAACTTCTAACGTGGCCCTGTTTTAAGAGGGACCTTGTATTAGCCTGGTTCGGAAGCTCAGAATTGTGTTCCATTCCTTTGATTTGTTAAGTACTTCAAACATGATATGTATGTTGACATATGCTGCAAGTCCACCTATAGGAATAATAAATCTGATTTTACATTTACTTGGTGCTATGATTTAAATGTACTTAACAAAATGAAGATAACAAATTACTTGAAAATTCAAGTAACACATTACATAAAAGGAGAGATGTTGAGTAAAAGAACATTAGTAATTTCTTCTAGAATTTAAACACATAATATGGGAGGCGTGTGGCGCAGAGGGTTAATGCGCTGATCTTCAAATCAGAAGATAGCAAGTTCGAGTCCCACTGCAGTCAGCATGTCGTTGTGTCCCTGAGACACTTCACCCCAAATTGCTCCCGTGGGGATTGCCCACGGTACTGAGTATGTAAGTCGCTTTGGATAAAAGCGTCTAACAAGTAACATGTAATAATCAAAGTATTATTTACTGAACCAAAAAGTCATTTTTCTAGTGTGTATTTTCAGTGGCGTTACCCAGTGTAGTTGGGGAGAACGGTATTGGAAACAGAAGAGGAGAGGAGGGAGAAAGAAGCAGGGAAGAAAGGATGAGTGTGGATGGTCACGACACAGACACAGGTCGGTTCTTTAAAACGTGCCTCTATTCTTGGAGTTATATCTTGTAGCCTATCATTTACAGTAATAGTGAATAATATCCCCTCACACTTCATAGTTTTTTGCAGTCACATTATGTTCTTTCAATTAGAACATGTTTTGAATCCGTCTAACACAAAGCAGATACCTGTCCTTTAAGTCAGTTGTTCCAGTCATTGCATTTTGGAGATCTTGCTGTTGTTCAGAGCTCAGGATAATGTGTGGTTGTGGCACTATCACTGCTCGTTCAAGATCATCATTGTTTGCTTGCAACTGATCGAGCCGTATGCCATGTCTTGCCAAGCCATTTTCAATATTTTCTTGGCTGTAGGGATCATTTCCAAAGACATTGTCTATAGCTGTTGAATGTTGCTCCCTGTTGGCTAGCATGCCCTCCATCCAAATATGTGTTGGTGTACGATTGTTAGCAGTTCTTAGTCTATGGTTGTTCCAGGCATGTCTGAATAAATCTAGTCTTTTTTGGATTTCTGGTTTAAAAACGATTTGTAGTGCCATTTTCTGAATGTCATCTTCGGGGTTCAATATTTGTTCATCTTCAAAGGAATAAAAAAGTGTGTAAAAATAGTGCACAACCTGCTGGAAAACATCTCTCCAAAGACGCTCAATACGTTGGTTGTGTACAGATTGGCCTGTAATGTGCCTCACTTCTCCGTTTCCCTGTAGAAGGTTCATCAAGAGGGCAACTAGAGTGTTCTCCCCGCCGTGGTCAGACCTGACTCTGGATGGTAACCCATACCGACAGGTAGCTCGAACAAAATGGGTCAGCACTGTCAAAGCTGTGTTGTCAGTGCCGCAGTTGATGAAAGTTACGAGTCTGGAGTTCCCATCAATTCCGGCATGTGTCACAAGCCCCCACCTGTGCAAATAATCGAATGAATAGAACAAGGAATTAATGCATTACATTAAATACCTTAAAGGTTATCTTTATAACATTTGTTCAATATATCCAATACATGTTGTTGATAAGAAAATGATTGAGATTATATAGTGAAAGAGGAAAATAATAAACAAAACTAGGCTGGATTAGAAGATTATAATTACTACTATAATTGCTTTCTTTCAAATTCAAGAGCTGATTACCGAATTAGACGCATATGGCCATCTATGTGCCACAAGCTGTTAGGAAAGGGCACATAGTAGGTTCTCCTAGCCACAGTCTGGCCCCACCTCTGTGCTGCTGCAGCTGGATCGATTTGCTTTAGAGTCTCTCTAACTCTTCTTCTTTGTACCACAATCCCTTCTGCGTGCAGGTATGCCCTCATCATCTGAAAGTGGTTAATTTAAAAGACACATAAGATACAGAATATTTTCTATAAAATGTTATATATAAAAAAACTCTAAAAAGGGAATATAAACTAGTATGCTTACTTCTGAACCTGATCTAGGAAACTGGTTGTGGAGACTCCTGACATGCTCATCTAGGTCAGGATCACTAATGGTAGTGAATCTGTTCCTTGCTGAAGTATTTAAAGACATCATTTTTTTATGAAGGAATGAGGAGGAACAGCCCAACATCCTTGCCATTGCTCTCACGGTAAAACCTTGACCTAGGAGCAGCTCAATTTGCCCCCTCGTTATGTCAAGAGCAGGTCTTCCTCGTCTTCCTTATGATATGGAAATAAAAAAGGAAAATATATAATATCAATTATATAAACATGTATAATTATTATAACAGTTCATCAGAACGTTCATCTACAAAACAATGCGTTTTTAAATGTTAAGTAAGTCTGTTAACAGGTCACATTAATATTCATGTGAGTTCAAAGTTATATAAACTGGTAAAAAAAAAGTGGCGTAGTAATCAGCAGCGAACTGCTTCAACGAGTATGTTGGTGTATTCACGGCATTCATTTTGTTATTCTACAGTATCGTTGTTTATAGTTATTAACCCAATTTGTGTTCTTTGAAATTGAAAAAGATATCGCATTGTGTTTGTTACTTTCGTTGCAGTTGTATGTCTTAAGTGTAATTTGGCTTGGCTTCCTATTTGTGGACATGCTTTTATTTTGAAGGAGAGGTAGCGCTGTTGACAGGAAGTTGTTGTTGCTTTGGAAACAACGTGACGGAGATTAACGGAGAAAAGTAATATCTACATATAAAGACGGAGAAAGTAAACGATAACGTTTATGGTTAAGTGTTAGCACCCCCCGAACAAGCTCTTACGTTGATATTGGAGATTTCAATAAGTTCAATTTGGGAAAAAAACGGGGAAAAAAACAAACAACACGAATAACGAAATTGAAACCCGAATAGTACTCCAACGAACGAATATTCGGATATTCGAATATTCAGGTACAGCCCTAAAGTCAAGTCATTTATCAATGTTAGTTGTACCAGTATGTAGGGCATTGGAAGCTTGAGGTCCGGAGATGAAAGATCTGAGATCAGTGAGACTTTGAACTATATCCTGCACAGCCTCGGCGCCAATAGTATCTCCAACCCTTCGTACGTTAGCTATAGAGCTGTTGATAGCGTACACTTCTGTTCGGCCCAAAGATCCTTGATTAAATGCTCTTTGAATCTCAGTACATCTTCTTCTTATACGTCTCAGTACAACGCCCGCCATCTTGTGTTTGAACTTCTGTGAAGATTGATGGGCGAGGTCTATCTTAAAAGCCAATAGGAGACCGATATGCATCCACTAGTTAACTAGTTGCAGTTCATATGGCTCACTAGTGAACGTGAAGGCCATACACGTTCACTAGTGAGCCTATATATGCAAATGAAGCAGACGGGACCCAGATTCTGATTGGTCAGTTCAGCTCTGTGAGGGAGAGCCTGAGGGGGCTTTCTCCTGCGATGTTTTTCGCAACGTCTTGAAGACGTGAGGTGCATCAGTCGGGTATTTAGTGCCTGCTGTTAACATATTGTCCATGAGAAGTCAGTCAGTATGTGTTTTGCCTAGAGAAATACATGTTTCTGCTTCTGCTTTGTTCCGCTTTGTGTGTGTGTTTTTGTTGGTGCGAGTGCGCACTCTTGTGAGAACACTGGCACTCGAGACACAAAAGTAGAGGAAGTGATCGTGGGACATTGTATCAGCGGTGCTCATGAAATGAATAAAGCTGAAACACTGGACAGATGTTAAAGCAGCATAACGATAGATCTGTATGAAGATAAACAACCTCTCCATATTTGCCAAGACTCATATTTACAGAAGTCACTGCGATCTCTCAAAGCTGTGATCCGAAGAGGGTTACTTCCTCTTTCAATCCATCAATAATGTCCCTCTGTTTTCACAATGCCATTCTAATCCAGCTCCTTTCAAATGGCAGCTTAATATAATGTTTTAAAGTGGATCTATATTCCTGTCTGCAGTCCTAAGGCAACTTTCTAATTTTAAGAAAGTCTTCAATGTTCTTACCTAATTTGATATACAGTCATATGATATTAATAACACAAATTCTTTAGTTTTATATGTTTGTAAATATGGTCATATTTTAAAACAGTGTATTTAAGCTGTTAAATAAAGTATTTGGGCTGGGTGTCACTCTATAGCTTAGGGCCAATAGGAGACCTCGATGCGTTCTGTCCCCTCCTCCTCATTAGCATTCTGTGCAACTAGTGTGACTAGTGCACATTTGGGATCCACTAGTTCACTAGTGGAATTTAAACTTCTCTCACTAGTTAACTAGTAAAGGGCAAAGGGTTCACTAGTTAACGCGTAGACATTTTGAGCCCCACTAGTTAACTAGTAAGGTCAAAAGAGACGTCAACTAGTTAACTAGTGAACGTTTTGCCTTTACTAGTTAACTAGTGAGTTATTCTGGGTGCGACTAGTTAACTAGTGCAGACAAATGTGTGCCACTAGTTAACTAGTCGTGCTTATTTTGTGTGACTAGTTAACATGTCAGAGCTTTTGCAGCGCACTAGTTAACGTGTAAGACTTTTAGGGTCACTAGTACGGTCAGAGGGCCACTAGTTCATCAAAAAGCTTACACGTTGGGACTTTGGCGTCACTAGTGCTGCTCCTGGCGTCACTAGTAAGGCATACGTGGTAACTAGTCGGACAAAAGTGCCACTAGTTGCTGAAAAAGAGCGACTAGTGAAATGTTTTATTTAACTAGTAAAGCAGAGTGCCTAACTAGTTGGACCATATATCCAACAAGTGAAATCAAAGAGCCAACTAGTGAAGGCCGCTGCCGTCTGATATCAAGGAAATTGAATAAATACTCAAATGGCTTGCCATAGCCGTCTGATATCAAGGAAATTGAATAAATACTCAAATGGCTTGCCATAACAGCATGTTCCAGTTCCTGCCAAGATCCAGCAACTTCGCACAGCCATTGAAGAGGAGTGGACCAACATTCCACAGGCCACAATCAACAACCTGATCAACTCTATGCGAAGGAGATGTGTTGCACTGCGTGAGGCAAATGGTGGTCACACCAGATACTGACTGGTTTTCGGAGCCCCCCAGACCCCCTAATAAAGCAAAACTGCACGTTTCAGAGTGGCCTTTTATTGTGGCCAGCCTAAGGCACACCTGTGCAATAATTATGCTGTCTAATCAGCATCTTGATATGCCACACCTGTGAGGTGAGATGGATTATCTCGGCAAAGGAGAAGTGCTCACTATCACAGATTTTTTCAGATTTGTGAACAATATTTGAGAGAAATAGTTATTTTATATAGAAAATGTTTTAGATCTTTGAGTTCATCTCATGAAAAATGGGAGCAAAAACAAAAGTGTTGCATTTATATATTTGTTCAGTGTATATATACGGTTTTTTAAATGTATTAATCATGCATATTTGTTACACCGTGTGTTTCAAACATGTGATCTTTCTCATTTAAAAGTTAAACAAGTGAACATGAGTTTTCCGTAGCAAGTAATTACTGGTGATATAATAAATAAGTTGTTTAAGGATAATTGCTATCTTTTCTCTCTTAATATTAAAATGACCATTTTAATACCACTACATTTCCATACTACAAAAATCACCCCAAAAGTAAAAATATTTACAGTGTTCTTACACTCAAATAAAAAAACAGTTTATAGCACTTAATCAAATATTATACATTATGAATTTATGTGCAAGGGACACTAAACATATAGCTGTAGTACAACTACATCGTTTGGAGACATCCTTGTATCAGATGTAAGGCCACACATATCTCTTGGTCTTTAACCACAAGAGAACAATAAGAGAACATCCATTTATAGGTACAGAGGTAAGGGGCAGAAGAGGTTTAGGATCTTGTTTAAGTACATATTGTTTAAATTACTAAGTAGCCTCATAAACACGAGTTAAAACTACTTGACACATTATGCATTCCCCCGAGATATGCATGCACCTCGTGGGGCCGCGCACTACGCAAAGCGAAAACTCCCAGACATGTCAACACCGGAGCCTCGCTGAGAAACTGTGGCATTGTGTTGGTAAATGTAAAATTTCCGCCACAACCCATTATTACCATGGATGTATAATAATAAGATTATTGCCCGTTGGGTCAGTACACAACTCGTCTCTCACATGTCACGAGCGGTGGCGGTGACGGGGGAACTAAATGTTAGCGCCGGTGTTATGCCATTTTAGTGACTGAATCCCTAATGCTAACGTTAGCTACATTTGAAAAGTTGGTTTAGCCTATACACATGCTACTGAGCAATGCACACATAAATAGTGCCTCAGTGAATTTGGTAAAACAGTCAACATAAACATTAGCTGGTACCTTAAAAGGGCATCATAAGGATTAAATATCAAGAACATCAAAATGTCACATAGGACCGACCTTTTTTCTCCTTGCAATGCTTTTAGTCAAGACAAAGACAACACAGACTGACTGAATCCCTAATGCTAACGTTAGCTACATTTGAGAAGTTGGTATAGCCATACACATCCAGTAAAGTTGGCATGTTTGGTAACTTAGCGTAACACAAAACGATGTTCAACTGCAACAGCAACGTAATTTAAAAAATGTGTGTTAATTAACAACAATAAAGCAGGTCTTACCTTTGGTAAACTGGCAGTCACGAAGTGAAGTGTGGCAGACGCACGATGAACATGACCATGTGGCGCAAAATGCCTGGGCGGAAGTGTAAAGGCAGTAGAACTGACAACCTCCCAATGAGTAACATTTATCAATATTTAGCATTTGTTATGCTACTAAAAATATACCATTAATTTCTACTCAGTAATCCACAGCTGATTTTATTGAAGCAAAATTAAGTAAAATGCAATTAATATATAATTAAAAATTATTTGAATTTAGCTTAATGTGATTCGAAACTACACAAAGTCATTTATATTGTGTATAATTTACTTGGTATTATTTATTTAATATTATAAAACGGACAAGTCAAATCAAGCAATCTGATTGGTTCTTAGCCGTGATATACTGAGCGTATACCACGGGTAGAATTGTAAGTTACTTTTCACAACAAGTCAGTATTTTTTTTTGTGAGAGAGGCACTCCTCAATCCACTCTTCCATAGTAAACCCCCCCCGGAGGTCGAAGTTAATCTTAAATGATTCCATCTTTGTAAGTTTGTTTCGTAACGGAAGAAATGTAAATATATTTATAAAACTGACAAGTCAAATCAAGCAATCTGATTGGCCGATAGTGTTTTTGCGGACCTCTTTGATTACAGATTTGAAAACATCTTTAAAAGTAGCACCATTCATTATGTCAAACCTTGGAAAGTATCTAGATATCCCTGCCCTAATGCCAAAGGAACTGCACACTGAATATGTTTTGCCGTTTGATGTCTATGTCTGGACCGCTGCGTAAAAAGGAGGGTTTCTGCCCCGTTACTTCTCCGCTGCTTTCTTGTTCCAGTATGAAAAGCAAACTGCAGGCAGTTTGCTTTTCAGCCCAACGGTATACTGTTTTTCTCAGACGCGGAGGGATACTGATTTGTTGTGAAAAGTAACTTACAATTCTACCCGTGGTATACGCTCAGTATATCACGGCTAAGAACCAATCAGATTGCTTGATTTGACTTGTCCGTTTTATAATAAGCAATAGCTCACGGCCTGAAGTGAGCTATTGCTTTTATAAAACGGTTACCAAGTGTGGCAATATGAAAAAAAAATACACACTCTAATTTAAATAGTTTTTATTAGTAAATAATGATGTTCCAAATAAAATAGTCCCTCCGTTGCCTTCTGCGCGAAACATAGTGCGAGGTGGTTGCTATGCAACAACACTAACAGCTAGCGAACATATTAGACAGAGAGCGTTGATCCATTATTTGGCTATTTATTTACATTCATTTGTATGTTGCCGTGTATTGTGCAGCCACTGAAAACCTGTCCAGCATCAGTAGCATGGCTTACGTGGTTACTTGTTGAGGTTGTTCTAGGCTGTTGCTTGGCGTGGTGAGAATATTCCTCCACTTTCTCCGGTCCCCGAGATTCGGCTTCCAGTAGCTCTAGAGAGAGAGCTTTCGCACCTGTGGCCACTAACGGTCATCATTTCCCTGCTTTGTTTCAAGATCCGCATCAGAAAGCTTTTGAATGGTGCTACTTTTTCAGTTGGTCTGCCTGCTCTTCACGTAGCTCTGCATGTCGTCGTTTAGGTGCTTTTTTTCTGGAGATAGGCACTCCTCAATCCACTCTTCCATAGTAAGACCCCCCCGGAGGTCCAAGTTAATCTTAAATGTTTCCATCTTATGCTTTGTAAGTTTGTTCCGTAACGGAAGAAATGTAAATATATTTATAAAACTGACAAGTCAAATCAAGCAATCTGATTGGCCGATAGTGTTTTTGCGGACCTCTTTGATTACAGATTTGAAAACATCGTTGCTTGCTTTAAAAGTAGCACAACTCATTATGTCAAACCATGGAAAGTATCTAGATATCCCTGCCCTAATGCCAAAGGAACTGCCCACTGTATGTTTTGCCGTTTGATGTCTATGTCTGGACCGCTGCGTAAAAAGGAGGGTTTCTGCCCCGTTACTTCTCCGCTGCTTTCTTGTTCCAGTATGAAAAGCAAACTGCAGGCAGTTTGCTTTTCAGCCCAACGGTATACTGTTTTTCTCAGACGCGGAGGGATACTGACTTGATGTGAAAAGTAACTTACAATTCTACCCGTGGTATACGCTCAGTATATCACGGCTAAGAACCAATCAGATTGCTTGATTTGACTTGTCCGTTTTATAAGCGTGAGTATACCTTTCCCCTCGAAAGCCAGCAAACTTCTGCATGATACAGCACCTGTATGTACTCACTGCCCAGGTCTTGCACAGCTTTTGAAAGCACCGGGTGCTCTTTGCGCTGCGTTTAATGTGGTTCATTGCTTTGACGACATCCTTCAATGTCCTTTGCTGCTAAAGCCTCTCGATGCAAAAAACAGTGTTGCCAAGTCGCATTTGGGGCTTTTTCTAGTATTCTCTTCACCACCCCTGAATGTTTTCCAGTCATGGAGGCAGCGCCATCAGTTGTGATTCCGACACACCGATCCCAGTTTAAGCCCACCGAACCCAAGTACAAGTCCACATAACTAAACATTTCCTCCGCAGTTGTAGTAGTTTGAAGATCTCTAGTGCAGAGACATTGCTCTTGTAAGTCCCACACGGGAACGGAGGGCCTGCTCTTGTTTCGAACATGAAGAGGTCAGGCACTGTTGCGATGTCCTCAGCTCTGTGAGTCGTCTTTGAAAGAACTCAACAGGTTTATCTTTATAAGCGTGTTTAGTTTCCAAATGCCGCTTCATTTTTGACGGCTTAATGCACTCTCGTGCCAGTATTTCACTGCAAACAACACACTGAGGTTTTGGTCCCTCTCTTTTATCTTCAATGTATGAAAATCCATACTTAATATATTCAGAATCATACCTGCGTTTCGCCATGTTTACAATTTGAATGAATGAGCACGTTATCATGACATTGGGTGTTGTCATGACAACGCCCAATGTAGCAAACGCAGCAAATGGTGACTGCGCGCGCAGCATTAGAAATCCCGGCCTTCAAAAAAACTTGTGCATGACGACGAGTCTGCTGGATCTCTGGATCTGCTGCTATACGGTTACGGCTCTGAGTCCGCATGAGTCTGCTATGTTTTGCATAGTGAGTCAGGATTTGCGAATCTCTGAGTCTGCTGTTGACTCGTGCACAATAGCCGCGGGAGCTCGGGTGCTGGAGGCGGGGCTGCGAATGGTGTTCATTTGAAAAACTTCATGTTACTGTTGTTGAAATTTCTCCCCACTTTTGTCCGCACCCCCTCAGTAAAATGACTTCCCAGTTCTCGCGGCTAAGCTTGTGCATGACGAGTCTGTATTATGGATGTATGGTCTGGATCTGCTGGATCGGTTACGGCTCTGAGTCCACACGACTCAAGAGTCTGCAGGAAGTGAAGGAAGTTCCCTTGATTCAATGAGTCAGGATTTGCGAATCTGAGTCTGCTGTTGACTCGTGCATGGTGAGTCTGCCTGGATCTCTGGATCTGCTACGGTTACGGCTCTGAGTCTGCAGGTAGTTTCACTGATCCGCGTCCCCTGAGCCAAACGATAACTTCTGGCAGCTATCCTACTTGCTAAAGGCTAGGCAGATGGACTGGGGTACGTTGTAATGTGATTGTACATGTTATAAGGAGAGTAGCGAGTGAAGCAATTTATAGTTTTAATTTGTACTTCACCAGATGTAGGACTCAAAGGACTCGGGTTAATGGAGAGGGGAGACTCGTCACAACCAGCTCATTACTAGGATCTGGGTTAATGATCCGGATGAATCAGGACTCACCCATCTCTAGTCAAATGACATATTGTCGGAAGCCTTGAATGAAGAACACGGAGCAACTGTCAGCGCATACATTTACGTACACAGCGTGGGGATGTCATATTGTAATGCACCTTAATATATGGAGTAAAGGGCACCATTACAAAGCAATACTTAAAGGTCCCATGTCATGGCCATTTCTACTGATCATATTTCCATTGTTGAGGTTGACTAGAATATATTTAAATTGTGCAATTTTCCAAAATTACATTGGTTTCTCATACAGTATCTCTGTATAGTATGTGTATTCACCAGGTATTCACTCTCTTTCCTAAACGGCTTGTTGGAGCTCCTGCCCCCCCCCCTACCTGTGAGCCCAGTGTGCTTTGATTGGTCGGGACGTGGCGAGGCCTGCTGCTGCGAGGAGCGGACAGGTTTCCGGGTCGGCGATACAGCGAGACTCATCCTGAGCACACACAAACACTCACAGTCGAAGTAAAAACAATAAGTGTGGCTTGATATTGAGTAAGTAAAAGGTTTACAACGCTGTGAGAATGGGTCTTGGAGAGCATTTCTCCGCCATCCCAACTCGTCTATTACCAGCGTTCAGGGAGCTCTATGCAAGTCAAAGGGGACTCCCTGTTAGTTAGCCAAGGGATCCTGGTGTGTGAGGTGCTCCGGCCCAAATGGACCAATCCAGTCATTTGTTGTTGATTTGAGTATTCACACGTCAGAGAACCCAGGAAGAAAACAATGGAAACTGAGAAATCTCCAACGAGGCGTTTTGGGGCAGCATAGACAGGTATTTTCTGTGTTAGAGTTTTACTCGCTACAGGGTGTACTTTGAGGGTTTTTGACTCTGCAGACCGTTTACATGCATAAAAACCTTCA
Source organism: Pseudochaenichthys georgianus (assembly GCF_902827115.2). NCBI lineage: Eukaryota > Metazoa > Chordata > Actinopteri > Perciformes > Channichthyidae > Pseudochaenichthys > Pseudochaenichthys georgianus. Next base: position 10,923,828 of record NC_047522.1, on the reverse strand, counting down.
TAACACACAAGGGGATGGGTAATAACCGGAAAAGCATGACATGGGCCCTTTGACAATAACAACAACCGTAACACTTCAGCATTAAAACACCATGGACTGTAAATATAAGGAAAACACAGACACTCATCACCGAGATCACAATATCAATCGATCCACCAGAGCAATAGCCTATAGACAAAACACAGAAGATCAACAACATATATGACATAAAATGAACTTACCAAAGCTGAAGTAGATGGTCAACTTCATTCATTTTTTTTCCGTTTTACAGTGTAGTTTTCACAGTACACGTTCATTTCTACAGCAAGAGAGTGTGCCTATTGAGCCGTGTTGAGCGATGAGGGACAAGCTCTGGGCTGCCCCTCATCGCTCAACACGGCTCAATAGGCACACTGTGGACACTAATCAGAAGAACGCAGACTAAAACAGCAATGTAGAGACGAATCAGACGACTAAACATGATCTTTAAATATATTTTAACATATATTTTATATATATTTTTGGAATTATTATTTTAATTCATTTCTGCTGACAGTAGGTGGGGCTGTGCCCTAATGATGAGTTGCCACTGCACACGCGTTATTTATTTGCTTCCTTTTTCTTGGTATGTAGTGTAATATATAAACTGTTACACTACATCCAAATGCAGTTATGTGTGTGTGGCGTGTGCAGAAATAAAGACACATGGTGGATGGACAGTCTTTAGCTGTTCCACCCTGAGCCTGTTTTTCAGGTCTCAGGCTCGAAAATGACATTCCCAGAACAAATGACCATATCTTCCCTTCTAAAAGGGTTACATTAATAATCTTTGTTCTCAAAGTAATGATAAACCTGTGAGTTGGATTTAGAAAAGTCATAATCTATATAGATGTTTTTTATTTTAAAGAAAATTCAGATTGAACATAGTAAAAAACTGTAAATTATAGTGTTCGTCCAAAAATTATGTTTTACTTATTGTGAAAACTACCCTTGGATGATGGGTTAGTAGACTAAAAGCTTTAGGAATCCAAAGTACAACATATAATAAATACCCTGTATCAAGATTGATGCTAAACAAGTGAAATTTGACCTTTTTAGAGAGATTTAGCAAAAAAACAACTTCTGGGGTCATTTGGGTGGATTTTCCATATCTCTGGCACCCCTTGGTCGATTTTGACAAATTAAATCTCTGTATAACCGCTAGAGCCAATGGAATCGAGGGAAAGTTCTACATAAACAAACACGTTACCAAATGAGAGCGACACATAGCCAAAACCGGAAGCTGCATACACTCTGGTGGCTACCATTAGCAGCTAACTTTTTTTCTCCGATTTTTACATAAAAATAGAATTATGGATTATAAATCATTTTTTCAAAGCGACAGACACATTATTAACCTATGGATTAACGGATTCAGCCGCGTTTTTTCTCGTTTTAATGTCATTGAACACGTCTTTTGATCAGATTGACAGCTACGGTGAGACGATATCCCGTAAAAGCTCCGTAAAGGTACGCGTTGTGATGTCTGGATATATTGTATGTGCAGTTACGATAAGTAATAAGGGTATCTTTATCTTGAGTTCTGTGCGAAAATGACAGTTTGCATTTTTTCGCTCATGGGTCATTTAGACTTCTTATGAGACTTGTGTTTTGTTTTGGTAAAAATTGTTCATATCTTCAGTTAGCTGAGATTCTTCCTGTTAATCTGGTGCTACACATTAATAGTTTCATAAATGTTAAGAAGCCCTGAGACACAGTCTCGAAAAAAACCCGTTGGGGGGGCTCCAGGGCTTAACAGGTTAACACATTTCAAAATGAAAACAAACACACTATGATTGTAAATGAATGGTAAAATACTTAAAGTCCCATGTCATGCTTTTCCGGTTATTACTCGTCCCCTTGTGTTCTATGAAGGTTGTTATGCATGTGAACGGTCTGCAGAGTCAAAAACCCTCAAAGTACATCCAGGGAGTAAAACTCTAACACAGAAAAGACCTCCCAAAAACGCCTCGTTGGAGATTTCTCATTTTCCATTGTTTTCTTCCTGGGTACTCTGACATGGGGATACCCAGAGGCCACACCCTCTGCTAGCCTTTCACGAAACAAAGCTTCCTTTCATCGATTCATGCCGGATATGTACAGCGTAGGGCACTGAAGAACGATGCTGTTCCTACTTTGTTTGGACCAGCGGGAGATTCGGGTACACAACCTGTAAGTATTCATTGTTGTTTGTGTATTTATGATATTTAAAACAAACAAGGTATCTACCACGACTGTTTAAATGGGTAAACGTTTTTCGGGCTACTATGTTGGGATCGCGGAGAAATGCTCTGCGCAGACCCATGCTCACAGCGTTATAAACCTTTTTCTTACTCAATATCAAGCCACACTTATTGTTTTTACTTCGGCTGTGAGTGTTTGTGTGTGCTCAGGATGACTTTGGTTGTTCTCGCTGTATCGGCGACACGGAAGCCTGTCTGCTCCTCCCAGCAGCTCGCAGCAACGAGCCTCTCAACGTCGCGACCAATCAGAGCACACTGGGCTCACAGGGAGGGGGAGCAGGAGCTCCAACAAGCCATTAACAGAGAGTGAATACCTGTGAATACACATACGTTACAGAGATGCTGTATGAGAAACCAATGTGAGTTTGGAAAATTGCACAGTATAAATCTATTTTAGTATACCTCAACAATGGAAATTATGATCAGTAGAAATGGCCATGACATGGGACCTTTAAGCAGCTTTTGGCTAACTCTTCTGCCGAGAAAAATATGTTATGGTCTTTGGTGTTTCAATAACTATTACATATTCTAAAAGGAAATGCTTATTCCACTGAGTCTCCATGACTCTGAGTGCTTTTTTCCTTTTTATTTTTTAACTGGAGCAGAGTACAGGAAACATCCTCAGTGGCGTGGCTGCCACTACCCCATGGGATCGCTGCACATACGGATGGAGGCTTTGCTGAGGATTTTAATGTGGTCCTGAGTTTGCTCATGACCCTTTTTCTGTATTTCCTCTGAGATATCAGCCTTGGTCTTTTATATAACACAATGTATTTGGTGTAGAGAGTGAAATCTGTCCAAGCCATGTAGCACATCCAAAAAAAAGAATAAATGAATAAGAACATAACAAACATCAAATACAGTTTTTCTCCATCAGATATCAGCCCAAACTGTGTTCAGGGTTGGGCAATTAATTACAGAAAATATACAGTCAAGCGCTGACATCTCCAACAGATGAAGATAATTGAACATACGCAAAACAGGATGTGTTGAACATGTTCCAAATATTCCACATAATAGTAGTTGCAAAGCCTCCTTGACGCAGTGCCTCAGGCGTGTGGTATGGGGAAATGACACTGGCTTGTTTTCAGCACTTCTTATCCCAGTTTAAGTATGTAGGACAGAATGAATAAGAGACATATGAAGAAGAGATAATAGCCTGTTGTCCCACTCTGTCATTGTAAACACATCTTTATCCGGAAGATTACATTCTTTTTCTCTCCTCGGGGAGGAGATCCGTTCATTGTTCGTGTCAGTAGGCGGCTGGAGTTTGAGTTTGTTGAGGTTCCGTATCATCATCACTTCATGTGGCCCTTATATCGCAGTATGCTAAAGTGACATCTCAAATAGCAGTAGAATTGACTAAACAATTGATTAAATCTTGCAAACGGTAGTCTGTTTTGGAAATAATTACCCACCAGAAGGATCTTGGGATTTTAGGGGGGGGAAAAACCCACAAAGGGAGAACTGTGATTGCAAACTGTGCATTTGCTGTGCACTGCTTTTTCCTTCTACTTTGTAAGAGACCACAGGCTGGGCATGACATTTATTGTATTTTTCAAGTGGAAAATCTGGAAATCTTGTGAAGGGAGGATCACAGCTGTTTGAAAAGTAAGGGTTTGATTAAAATTCATATTTTATTTCATGTCAAATGGGTATTTACTTCTGTGTCTAAAACCACCAGACTCAGGGAAAGTTATATCTCTCACATGCTCCGCCCTCTACGGACTCTATGGGTACTCCCCCGTATCCTATCTATGCACGCATTCTTTCACTGAGACTTCCCGACCCGTAGCCGGCCCCCTGGGCGGGCCTACCTGAATTTTTGGACGGACACTATAATTTACAGTTTTTTACTATGTTCAATCTGAATTTTCTTTAAAATAAAAAAACATCTATATTGATTCTGACTTTTCTACATCCAACTCACAGGTTTATCATTACTTTGGGAAAAAAGATTATTAATGTAACCCTTTTTAGAAGGGAAGATATGGTCATTTGTTCTGGGAATGTCATTTTCGAGCCTGAGACCTGAAAAACAGACTCAGGGCTAAACGTTGTTTTGACACCAATAAAGTCTATTATTATATGCGTTTTATTTATTTGTTGTATAATTAAATTATTTTAGTTTTCTTCTCTCATTTCTCATAGGGTCACACTTTTTAAAAAACAAAAAAGTATGTTGGCCAAAGTTTAACTTTATAATTACTAGATGTAGATATTTATTTTGTTTTTATATTAGCCTAAATATTATTATATTCTATTTTTTGTAGTTTATTGTACTTTATTACCTAATATTATTTATTTATGTTACTATTAGATTGATGTTATAACGTTGAATGATTTATAAACCATTAATAGTAGTGATAATCAAAATTGTTGATTATGTTTCATTTTTATAATAAATGCATTTTATTTTGCGTTTGAATTTTTAGACCAAATGTTCAGCTAATGATTTTATTTTATAAGGCTGAGCTAACATCTCAGAGACACTGAAATCCATAGCATCACTATCTCGAATGATAGATGAGGGGAACATTTGTTTTAAGGTGTTTATGGGTGAACTGTGCCTTTAAGGATAATTACAGCACATTTACTGATTAAAAAACATATATCAAACAGTGATACATAAGCACCAAGATCTGTACAGACTCCATCTATCCTACGTGCTGCGTTTCTTCAGTACAATTCTCTGCTGCAATCTTAAAGCAAATATTGTAATCAAACTCCTTCAGTTACAAAATGCAGATTTGATTTTCTTACTCTGGATAAAATATGTTTCTCGGAGCCTTTTGTGGAGCCTCACCCCTGGCTGTCATCTAACATCAATATACATGTCAGACTTTTATAAACAAAGCGGGCCTGACACAATAGTGCACTAAGCGCCTGCTTAGATTGATGTTTTATGGCAATAGAACATTTGAAAATGTATAAAAAGAAAGAGAGCCAGTATAAAGTGGCCTTATAGAGTGGATAAAATGAATAATAGTATTACTAATGTTGCTTATGGACTAAGGAAGGTCATGACCAGTTCTGGTTACATATATTTTCCAACCCAGTCTCACAAAAACACGTGTAATAACTACGTTGGTCCACAACGTAGGACGTAGTATTTCTACACCCCGCCCCCCCCCCTCCCCCCAGAACTACACATACTGGCTATTGTGTTTCGCAACCATGTTCGCAACATGTTCTATGGCACGTCTCTACTGGGAGTTGTAGTTTTAAAAGACGTTTTCGTATTTCCCATAATAAGAAGTGGCCAGTATTAAACTGTGTACATCCGTGGAGGTTTAGGGGATAGGAAATACTCAAATGTAAAACATATAATTAATAAATGGGTGAAAATTGCTTGTGCCATAATGGGTAACATTACCCACATGCCCGCTAAGGTCAGAAGAGCTTTATTTAACAGCTGGTCTTATGTCTGTGACCCCTCCTGTTGTTAATTGTGTTGCGAGGTGGGGGTTTTTACAACCCAACTCCTCACCGCGTGTTGTTTTGACGAGTCCTGCTTGAAATCATAACAGGGAAGGAATTAGAAGACAACAGGATACCAGTTAAACAATAATCCGTTTTAATTAAACAAAGTAGTATAATGCAATACGATATAATATAATACATTACTTATACAATTCAAATAATCATATAAGCAATGTGTGGAGTACTCCCGCCCTTATTCACGCACTGCGGACATCCTATTCGTCTTGACAGCGTATGAAGAGAGAGAGAACCACCAGAAAAACATTTCCCTAATACAAAGAAGGGGTGGCGTTTCATTGGGGAGATACCAAAACGCTATCTCACAGGGAAATCAGCGTCTGGCAGCTTTGAAAGCCACAGGTGTTGGGAAGGCACCCCATTAAAACTCAAGGAAAATGTCCCTCCCCATTTGTAAAACTTATCGATGGTTTAACCCAGAAAACATTATCAGGGATAATCTTTACACTCCAAACAGAAATCACCCTTAATTCTGCATCTTCCTTCTTCACAAATAGCTTAAAACACTCTTTTGATAAACAGGTAAAAAGTCAAAGAAAAAACTATTGTGCTCATCTATTTCTAACAAAAAAAGGGAACATTGTTTCAGAAATCTATAAAAAACCTCTCTATATTGGAGAGGAAAAATGTACCTTTTGTTCCTTCAACTATTAACACACAGGAATGTATAAACTCACACATACTTATTCAAGATACATAGATTTCCTTAAAACCTGGCCTGCCAGAGATCTCAAACAGAATTTCTTCTCCCCACACCACACACCCTGTGCTGCATACCTCGACCTCCCCCACTGCAATAAAACTCATTTTTTACAGCCCTTTGTCTCTCGCCATTTTAGTCCTCACATTTATGAAAGGATCAAAACAGAGAAATCAGTATAAAACACAAACACAGGTATTGCTTGAACAGTATTCACTTAACTGCTACTATTTGATAATTACCAGGGAACTCAACAGACCTCTTTTAATGTCTGGAAAGTGCAACAAGACTTTCTGCCCTTTTACATGTATCACAGTTCTTTGGTACAATATCTCACATCAATTTCCACAATTCCCTCTTTTGCACTCTTAAAAAAAGAGTGCAACTTATACAAGGCACTTGAACCATAACTATTGTCGCTCCTCTCCACTGTGTTCATCTCTCAACATTATATTTAGAGCCCTTTAAACATTTAGAAACAGCCCTTCATAGCAATTTCTTATGGCAGAATGAGAGGGAGACCAAAAAATGTCAAAAAACTGCGTCCTTGTCTGCTGAGTCTCCATACTCGTCCTCCGAGACACAGGCCAACAGTGTCAGGAGGGGGAGAAGCAGCTTTTCCCTCAATGGTGGAAGTGATTAGTCTGACACATAATGAGCGGATGCACGGCACACAACAACACCCACAGGTTAGTCTTTGTCCATGGATATAACTCGAATGGTTTCATCAGACCCCTCTGAGGGCAGGATGGGCTGGTTACACGCAGCACATTTAGGCGCCAGGACCCTGTGGTAGTCTTTCAGACAGTAGATTTTATACTCAGTGTCCACAGTGAAGGGCACTCCGTCCAGGCTCTCGTTGCAGATGACGCAGCGGAAGCAACCGGGGCGGTACAACTTCCCCAGGGCCTGCAGGCCTGCATGTCCATGATCAGATGTCCACCTGCGTTGCACTTGTCTGCAGACTGCTGGAACCCAGAGTACAGAAAGTCCTCTTCAAGAACAAAAACCCTTCCTGCGTCATAGTAGAACGCCTTCCCTCTCAGCCTTCGACTACAGGCGCTGCAGGTGAAGCAGCTGTCATGGTAGAGGCTGCCCATAGCTTGGCAGTGATGGCGGCTTCCGAGTCGATGCTGAATAGATTTCCTTTCGATCTTCCTTCTCCGGTCCGATGATGATGCCTCCTGGGACGACTGCTGGATGGATGTCCTCCCGATCCTCCTTCCCGGTCCGATGATGATGCCTCCTGGGACGACTGCTGGATGGATGTCCTCGAGGTCCTTCTCCTCCAGTCCGCTGATGACAGCATCCGAGTCGACCTCCATGACGAGAGCCAGATGTCGTCTAGGGTCCTCGCAGGTGTTTTCCCCCGCCGCACACTGGCTCCAGTGGTTGACAGTCTGCCTCCTGCGTCTCGGGTCCCCCTTTTGGCGTCAACAACCTGTGTGGAGAAATCTGATACAAATCCCTCAAGCCTACGCTCCGGGCTCTGGGGCCCTCGGCTGTTTGACCCACCACTGCGTAGGCAACTTGGAGCCTGTTGGTGGGGTGTCTTAAAACAACAGATGTCTGTGCACAGGTTTTCTAAATTAATTGTGCAGCTTCAGAATCTTAATACTTGGACTGTGCCCACTAAATAAGAACCCCAACATCTTTAGGTAAACTAAATAACATATTTCAATAGCTCTGAATTTCTGACAAGCATCTGTGTTTATTTTTAAATGAAATCCCTGAGATCCCATTAAAAATCTAAATATGATTTGAACTGCTAATGTTTCTGGTAAAAAAACACACTAATCTTATGGATTCAAAAACAACCAAAATCACGATACTAATAAAGTGAATGGCTTCCTGGTGATACTGCTTCTACCCGTCAGTGCTTAGATATTATCCCACTGAAAAAATGAATACAGAATTCCAACAAACTGTCATCAAATGTCTTTCTATTATAAATGTAGATGAAATGTATATCCCCATAATGACCTAAACAATAAAGTCTATGGCTTTTACTTCTTTACCAGGCTAGTTACATGATGTTGTCTGTTGAAACATTACTCACAGGTCAGCTCCCAGCATTCCATTCTGGACTTACATCTCTCACAGTAGCCCCTTGGCCACTGATTCTCTATCTGTGTTACCTGCTATAACTCAATCAATATTAGAGACATGTCAACATTCATCAAACAGTGTGTTATCCCCAAATATGGAGCAGGTCAATTCTAAAACTGTCAATCAATGGTCAGATTGAACAATCGAGTTCGGGCAGCAGGTTCCTTTCAGTCCCTAAATAAAAAAAATGTACATTGTAAAGTTTACACTCCCCCTTTTTTACATATTCTCTCATGTGTAAACAAAATCCTGTATGGGAAGAAAACCTTCAGGTCATAATGGATTATAAGACAATACCAAACATTTTTCCAAATGTACATCCATTATTTCCACAATAAACACTTGAGAGTGTTTCTCTCCATCATTCAGTCCTAAAAGAAACAGAATCTTCATGTTTTAGTTTGAGTTTCACATTCTGCAAACAGCCACCTCCTGTGGGAGTGAAATATCAAGTAGGTTAGAAACGGTTTCCCCTTTTGTGCAATGTTAGGAAACCTCTCATTTCACACATTATTATCACACGAAAATAATGTGTTAGTCCAAAACATGCTTGATTAGTCATCGTTTTAAATCATGCACTTGCACTGATCAGGTGCAGACATACACTCACTCACACTGTCAGGTTGTAAAGTCAGGTTTTGGTCAGGTACACCTCAGAGTCAGTCATTGAGAGTGCCTTCCCAAGTTACCCTGTCGGTCAGGGTCAAAGGTCAGTTGGTCTTTTTGGCCATGTGTCGTGCCCTGCAGAGATGTTCCAGCACAGGCCAGCATCCTCCGTCTATAGAAATCTGTATATATGGAGCGCCATCATTTATTAATTCACAATTACAACTATAATGTTCAAGATATCTCTGTTTTCCCAAATTCCCTGAAAAGTGTTAGCCAACAAATGTCACTTCCTTATTGTACTACTACTGTAGTTCATTTACACCTAATCAATATCAACACGTCTAATAGATGTAATTCAGAAACTTGTGTACATGACTATTATCGTGTGTCAAAACATTACTAGGATCTGTAAAGCTCTGCTATGTATTCCATAACTCATTCTATTAATTTATCTTCAATTCTGGTGCACTTAAAGAACAATGTTACCCTCTTTAACAGTGCGTGGAACCCTGGGTGTCCTGAACATGTAACAATCACTCCTTCCTTTATCAAGGACCTAAAAACAGAAGTAATTTCATCAATGGTTTGTAGCTGAACTTAGGAATCATCCCTCATGGTAGGTATGTTTTTACTTTTTAACATCTCTAAATGTCAGTTAATTACTAACTAAATGAATGTCCATTAGGAGGTGGTGCCGCTAGTCCTCTAAACTCATAATCTGGCGCCGTGCGCTTCCTGTGAAGCTGCAAGTAAGACTCCAAAAACCACCGCAGGGTGGGTCGAGTGACCCCTCCTCCCTATTGGTCGTCAATAATATGCACCCTTACTGGGTGATTGAAGGCCCCACATTATTTCCCCTTTCAGCCTCAGCCCTCTTTACTCTAAAATTACTTTTTAAATAGGAATATGTAGAAATGGAACAAATATTCAATCCTCAGAAAAGTTCTTAACCAATGTCTATCTAGTGACTAGCCAACATATTCTAAAATGTCAGATGTATAAAAATAAGCCTAAATACTCCCTTACCATCAAAGTCCAAATCTAGACACAAGGTGAACAGTTTTGGTAACGGACAATTTAATCTAAAAACAAAGCAAAATTGGACTTGTGTCCTTGTTTTTTGTTCTTCAAAATACATTAGCAAATACCCTGCGAAGTATTCGCAACCTAACTAACCCTCCCTAGGATATGAACTCCATTAATCCCTTTACTCATAGTTAGTTTATATGTCTAAATTATTATGTGTGACCTAATAATCAGATGTCTTGTTTGTCAACCAAGAATATTAAACTTTAATCTTTTCAGTATTCCAGACCATCGCTTAAACAATCAGCCTCCCCTCTCAAACACTAATGTTATTGTTGTACACCCCCCTCTGGAAAACTCTTGCACAGTTATGCTGTCAAATCATCGCATAATTTCCTCAGAGTCTGAACCGCCTGAGACCAGCCTGTCTCAAGATCTTGTCACATTGTGAACAGTCAGTAATGCGTTGTCCTCTGCAGCTGTAGCCAATAGGATCAATGAAACTCTTGCACTGGGATGTCCTGAGGGGGAAGGCACCTCTGGATCAATGTGCTACAATCCGCAGACACCCGTTGTCCTCTGCACAGCAGGAATCCCCCAAAACTGCTGTTCCTCTTCCCACCACTGTTGCCTTGGCAACGAGGTACACGCAAAATGTCAAACCCTCCTCAGATGCGTTCTTTGCACAGTTCTTCTGTTTCTGTAGTGAGCAACTCTTCACCAACACACTGATTCAGAGTACAACCCAAAGGTGGCGCACAACTTTCCAGTGCCGCTGTAAATCACAATAAAACCAGCAACTGGAGATAAACTCAATTTAAATCTCTCCCCCAAAGGGTTACGAAATAAAACGGCTGAGTGTCTATATGGTCAGGAATGCTGAAACATGTGAATGATAAAACAAATCAATGGCAGTAGTCTACCCAGATTCTTTACTCCATTAACAGTAGTAAAACCACATTGTAAAATCTCTTTTGTCTAGTTGAAGTCCTGCTTACTTCATCTTTAAAATCTTCTTTAATTTGAAACCACAAAAGGTCTTTAATGGTATCAATTGTGAACTTCCTTAATATGAATTGTAAATGCAACATATGTTCTCTTTAGAACACAGATATGACAGTAGCTGCTGAAACTGGTTCATAGCAGTTTTCTGTCAACCTAGTTAAGCCTGTTGTTGTTATATCTAGTAAATATATTTTTATTTCATGTTTACTCACAAAACAATATGACATTATTTAGAAACAAGTTTTACTCTCTCTGAACTCTTCAAAACATCTACTTCTCTTAACAACCTCCCGTTTACTTTCTACTCTTTCTTCATAAACTTACAAACACAATTAATGTCTACTAATGATATTATAAAAACACTAGGTGGAATAATCCACTATTATGTTCAATTTGAATCAAACTTTAACCTGCTTCATATACTCAGCAAACAGTATTATTACTTTCCCTCAACGTTACTGTATGCAATCAATGCCTTTGAAATATAAGTAAACTTCTCAGTAAATGACAAATACCACGAAATTCACAATGCAATGTTTCTTATTTATTTAAATATCTACGACACATTGATCTATTAATCTTCAATGTTATTCCCTCCTTTTTCAGAGGAAAGCTGTGAAGTGGGGGCTTTCTCAAACCCACGCCTCCAGCCAGCTTGACTTCGCAATCCTTTATCTGACTTTTCTCCCTTATCTTTGTTTAGTTTCCTCCGGCTTACTAATCCGTGTTTTTTTTGGTTTAGGTCCCCCAGTTTTTTTACAAGTTGTCGTTCATAAACATTTAGAGCTGAGCTTAAATTTCCTAGAGCTTCATCTCCTCCCACTCTGTCTTCTTCTATCATTTTTTTATGGAGGAACTCAAGGTCGGCACTAGCCTGTTTCTTGTCTCCCTGTTTGAGTCCACTGAGAATCAATCTCTCAGTCTGTCTCCATTGCTCTCGGAAACTTCCGGGAATTGGGACGTGTAAATCTTTATTTTCAAACTGTCCCTCCATGGTGATTATATCTTATTTATCTGACTAGGTTGCTATGTGTTCAGTGTTATTTATTAATATATTGGACAATACTCGTCGTTACTCCTAACGCAGTTAATGTATTTATTTAACTGTCCTGCCCTTAATTCAAATGTGTAACTATTTTGAGTGTAAAAAACTGCAGTATTACACCCCCACTTTGAATGATGTATATTTATATATATATATATATTATATTATATTAATCAAGAAGTACTACCAGAAGCACTTATAATGCTATTAACGGACTGGCTTACCGAAAGGCAGTTGAGTAGTACTTGAAATGTTTTGGCTCTATTAACCCAGATATATATTTCAATTATCCTGTGTTCTTATTTTTTATTTTCCTAGTCTAACGCACTTATTGTGAGTCGCTTCGGATTAAAGGCGCCTGGTCAACTGGAATGTAATAATGCAAGAAGTACTACAAAATACCTCCACCAGATGGCGGCACCTCACCAGTTCCACCTCACTTGAGGGGAAAGATGCTTCTGAGAGCAACCAGCTTAAACTATGCGTATTTATCTGGTCTTTTCTCCCTTATTTATTAGTAGTTATTCACATAAAATTATTCCCCGTACAGTCTATCGAGCTTTTTTGGTGCGATGTTTATTTCAACAGATAATGCGACCTTAGAATGCGCTTCGACACGGCTTTTCAGCTATGTGACATCCTCATGGAGCCGAAACCCAGGTCAACAGAATCCTTTATCGTCACGTTTAGCTTCTTAGATTAATAACCCCACAGAACAAGAGAACGAGATTCCGTTCGTTTCAAAATGGCTTTTTGAAATGTGCGTATCTCCTCTTGGTATTTAATTACATATAATACACTCCAGCGTCCTATGAGGCTGAAGAAGTATTATTCAGTTTCGCCCTGCATGGATATCTTTTCAGGAAATCCACTGGACTCGCACCGACTGAAATTGCCGACTTGATTTCCCTAAAATCAACGGGGCCCTTCACCTTAACCTTACATTTCTCGTCGCTTCACGTGTAGCATTCTTAAGGTTCTCCGCCTTTGCTTTATCATCATAGTAGTCCAAAGTTACCTACTTTATTCTATATGTACTGCATAATTATACCACAATTATAGTCCGTCGTTACCTATCTATGTTAATGTATGCAGTACACTATCTTATGAGATTAGTAGTCCGTCGTTACCTACCTATACTAATATATGCATTGCATTATTTAATCATCTAGTCTATGACACTGAGAAATATTCCTGACAACTCTAAAAAATTTGAATATATCCAAATCACAGATTTCGAGTGTAACGGGTATCCGTGCTTACCTGTGTTTTTGTATAGAGCTCTGTTTTTAGTTGTCAGAAGTATTTCGAGGTGCCCCCCTGGACTGCTTCGTCCGCTGGCTCCTGATGTGACTCCCTGTGAACTCCCACTCCATCACGTCGGGTCACCACTTGTTGCGAGGTGGGGGTTTTTACAACCCAACTCCTCACCGCGTGTTGTTTTGACGAGTCCTGCTTGAAATCATAACAGGGAAGGAATTAGAAGACAACAGGATACCAGTTAAACAATAATCCGTTTTAATTAAACAAAGTAGTATAATGCAATACGATATAATATAATACATTACTTATACAATTCAAATAATCATATAAGCAATGTGTGGAGTACTCCCGCCCTTATTCACGCACTGCGGACATCCTATTCGTCTTGACAGCGTATGAAGAGAGAGAGAACCACCAGAAAAACATTTCCCTAATACAAAGAAGGGGTGGCGTTTCATTGGGGAGATACCAAAACGCTATCTCACAGGGAAATCAGCGTCTGGCAGCTTTGAAAGCCACAGGTGTTGGGAAGGCACCCCATTAAAACTCAAGGAAAATGTCCCTCCCCATTTGTAAAACTTATCGATGGTTTAACCCAGAAAACATTATCAGGGATAATCTTTACACTCCAAACAGAAATCACCCTTAATTCTGCATCTTCCTTCTTCACAAATAGCTTAAAACACTCTTTTGATAAACAGGTAAAAAGTCAAAGAAAAAACTATTGTGCTCATCTATTTCTAACAAAAAAAGGGAACATTGTTTCAGAAATCTATAAAAAACCTCTCTATATTGGAGAGGAAAAATGTACCTTTTGTTCCTTCAACTATTAACACACAGGAATGTATAAACTCACACATACTTATTCAAGATACATAGATTTCCTTAAAACCTGGCCTGCCAGAGATCTCAAACAGAATTTCTTCTCCCCACACCACACACCCTGTGCTGCATACCTCGACCTCCCCCACTGCAATAAAACTCATTTTTTACAGCCCTTTGTCTCTCGCCATTTTAGTCCTCACATTTATGAAAGGATCAAAACAGAGAAATCAGTATAAAACACAAACACAGGTATTGCTTGAACAGTATTCACTTAACTGCTACTATTTGATAATTACCAGGGAACTCAACAGACCTCTTTTAATGTCTGGAAAGTGCAACAAGACTTTCTGCCCTTTTACATGTATCACAGTTCTTTGGTACAATATCTCACATCAATTTCCACAATTGATAAGCCTGAAACGTGCACTTGTCAAGGTTCAGAGGCACATTTTGCAAATATGGCAGTAGCCATCGATCATCTTAAGATAAGATGTACTTTATTGATCCCAAGTTGGAAATATTTGCGTTACATCAGCATGTGTATAGTTGTAAATATGCAGTGGTGTTTATTTGTAAATTATTTAGTATAATCACACAAATTCTGTGTTTTATATTTAATAATTCTGTGTTCTTTATTTATTGATTGTTCAATACCTGACAAGGCCGGAGATGAAAAACTTTGGTCACAGGTTCCTCAACAGTGCATCACAAGACATCTATCAATATGTGTGTATCTCCACCATTAAACTGTCGTATTCTGCACATTTCTTATACTATCTACATACATCTTATATAAAAGTATAATACAATATCAGTTAAAATAAGTGCTTCAACATAGTTAACATTGCTGGAGGTATACACAAAGTTCTTCATTCATTGCATAACTACACCGTTTGTATGATATGTCAATAAACCTTAGAAAATCTTGAAATCTTGAAAGGGATGTGCAAAATAGTCATTATATACAGTCTTTAATTAACTATTATTAGAGAATAACGAGTAATGAATATACTTTATAGGGATCCTATTAATATCTAATAATAAACATAATGAAATTCAATAACATGCTTTAACCACTAGGTGTCCCTTTATATCAGCTGTGCACCTTTGTGGTGTAAATACAGCCTATCTACCAATTGGATCAAATATAAAAGTCAGCCGAATTAGTGTTGATACTGCAAGGAAACGTATTGTGTGAAAATAAATGTTAGATGGCTGATGGCTGATATATTTATATTTATGATCCATGTCACGTTTTCAGTGTTGGGTGTTGGCGGCAGTTCTTCATGTTTGTCTAGAAGTCTTCTCATCAGGGCTCTATAAATAGAGAACTACGGCAGATATGTAATATTTAATTCAGCCGAACCATGTATTACAATGCCGTTATGTGATGACTTTCAAAGAGAAAAGCAAGCACACTCGGAATAAAGTGTTTTCGGTCTGTTTCCGGTATTTGTTTATGACGATGTGATGTGAGATGTGTTGCGAGGTGTGAGTTTTTACAACCCAACTCCTCACCGCGTGTTGTTTTGACGAGTCCTGCTTGAAATCATAACAGGGAAGGAATTAGAAGACACCAGGATACCAGTTAAACAATAATCCGTTTTAATTAAACAAAGTAGTAATAATGCGATACGATATAATATAATACATTACTATACAATTCAAAGAATCATATAAGCAACGTGTGGAGTACTCCCGCCCTTATTCACGCACTGCGGACATCCTGTCGTCTTGTCAGCGCATGAAGAGAGACCCAACAACCAGAAAAACATTTCCCTAGTGCAAAGAAGGGGTGGCGTTTCATTGGGGAGATACCAAAACGCTATCTCACAGGGAAATCAGCGCCTGGCAGCTTTGAAAGCCACAGGTGTTGGGAAGGCACCTCATTAAAACTCAAGGAAAATGTCCCTCCCCATTTGTAAAACCTATCGATGGTTTAACCCAGAAAACATTATCAGGGATAATCTTTACACTCCAAACAGAAATCACCCTTAATTCTGCATATTCCTTCTTCACAAATAGCTTAAAACACTCTTTTGTTAAACAGGTAAAAAGTCAAAGAAAAAACTATTGTGCTCATCTATTTCTAAGAAAAAGGGAACATTGTTTCAGAAATCTATAAAAAAAACTCTATATTGGAGAGGAAAAATTTACCTTTTGTTCCTTCAACTATTAACACACAGGAATGTATAAACTCACACATATACTTATTCAAGATACATAGATTTCCTTAAAACCTGGCCTGCCAGAGATCTCAAACAGAATTTCCTCTCCCCACACCACTCACCCTGTGTTGCATACCTCGACATCCCCCACTGCAATAAAACTTATTTTACAGCCCTTTGTCTCTCGCCATTTTAGTCCTCACATTTATGAAAGGATAAAAACAGAGAAATCACTATAAAACACAAACACAGGTATTGCTTGAACAGTATTCACTTAACTGCTACTATTTGATAATTACCAGGGAACTCAACAGACCTCTTTTAATGTCTGGAAATTGCAACAAGACTTTCTGCCATTTCACATGTATCACACTTCTTTCTCTCACATCAATTTCCACAATTCCCTCTTTTGCACTCTTAAAAAAGAGTGCAACTTACACAAGGCACTTGAAACATAACTATTGTCGCTCCTCTCAACATTATATCTAGAGCCCTTTAAACATTTGGAAACAGTCCTTCATAGCAATTTCTTATGGCAGAATGAGAGGGAGACCAAAAAATGTCAAAAAACTGCGTCCTTGTCTGCTGAGTCTCCATACTCGTCCTCCGAGTCACAGGCCAACAGTGTCAGGAGGGGGAGAAGCAGCTTTTCCCTCAATGGTGGAACGGATTAGTCTGACACATAATGAGCGGATGCACGGCACACAACAACACCCACAGGTTAGTCTTTGTCCATGGATATAACTCGAATGGTTTCATCAGACCCCTCTGAGGGCAGGATGGGCTGGTTACACGGAGCACATTTAGGCGCCAGGACCCTGTGGTAGTCTTTCAGACAGTAGATTTTATTCTCAGTGTCCACAGTGAAGGGCACTCCGTCCAGGCTCTCGTTGCAGATGACGCAGCGGAAACAACCGGGGCGGTAAGACTTCCCCAGGGCCTGCAGGCCTGCATGTCCATGATCAGATGTCCACCTGTGTTGCACTTGTCTGCAGACTGCTGGAACCCAGAGTACAGAAAGTCCTCTTCACAGAAAACCCTTCCTGCGTCATAGTAGATCGCCTTCCCTCTCAGCCTTCGACTACAGGCGCTGCAGGTGAAGCAGCTGTCATGGTAGAGGCTGCCCATAGTTTGGCAGGCCTGGCTGGCTCCATACACCGTCTTGTTGCACTTAACACACTCCTGTTTCAGCGGAGAGTGGAGTCCCCTGTGCCGTCCTGGCTTGCCGTGTCTTTGTCCCCTCTGATCCGCTGACGGCGGCTTCTGGGCTGCCTGCTAGAGAGATGTCTTCCTTCTCCTCCGGCTTGCTGATGGCGGCTTCCGAGTCGATGCTGAATAGATGTCCTCCCGATCTTCCTTCTCCGGTCCGATGATGATGCCTCCCGGGACGACTGCTGGATGGATGTCCTCGAGGTCCTTCTCCTCCAGTCCGCTGATGACAGCATCCGAGTCGACCTCCATGACGAGAGCCAGATCCGTCCTGATGTCGTCTAGGGTCCTCGCAGGTGTTTTCCCCCGCCGCACACTGGCTCCAGTGGTACCAGTTGTCCCCCTTTCCTTGTAGGCGGACGGCATGGGATGTCCGCTGGGTCACTCGGTCGGGGCCGGAGAGCCTGGGGTTGACAGTCCGCCTCCTGCGTCTCGGGTCCCCCTTTTGGCGTCAACAACCTGTGTGGAGAAATCTGATACAAATCCCTCAAGCCTACGCTCCGGGCTCTGGGGCCCTCGGCTGTTTGACCCACCAGTGCGTGGCCACTTGGAGCCTGTTGGTGGGGTGTCTTAAAACAACAGACGTCTGTGCACAGGTTTTCTAAATTAATTGTGCAGCTTCAGAATCTTAATACTTGGACTGTGCCCACTAAATAAGAACCCCAACATCTTTAGGTAAACTAAATAACATATTTCAATAGCTCTGAATTTCTGACAAGCATCTGTGTTTATTTTTAAATGAAATCCCTGAGATCCCATTAAAAATCTAAATATGATTTGAACTGCTAATGTTTCTGGTAAAGAAACACACTAATGTTATGGATTCAAAAACAACCAAAATCACAATACTAACAAAGTGAATGGCTTCCTGGTGATACTGCTTTTACCCGTCAGTTCTTAGATATTATCCCGCTGAAAAAATGAATACAGAATTCCAACAAACTGTCATCAAATGTCTTTCTATTATGAATTTAGATGAAATGTATATCCCCATAATGACCTAAACAATAACGTGTATGGCTCTTACTTCTTTACCAGACTAGTTACAAGATGTTGTCTGTTGAAACATTACTCACAGGTCAGCTTCTTCAGTATTCCATTCTGGACTTACATCTCTCCCAGCAGCCCCTTGGCCACTGATTCTTTATCTGTGTTACCTGCTATAATTCAATCAATATTAGAGACATGTCAACATTCATCAAACAGTGTGTTATCCCCAAATATGGAGCAGGTCAATTCTAAAACTGTCAATCAGGCAGCCGGTTCCTTTCAGTCCCTAAATAAAAAAATGTACATTGTGAAGTTTACACTCCCCTTTTTTTACACATTATCTCATGTGTAAACAAAATCCTGCATGGGAAGAAAACCTTCAGGTAATAATGGATTATAAGACAATACCAAACATTTTTCCCAAATGTACATCCATCATTTCCACAGTAAACACTTGAGAGTGTTTCTCTCCATCAGAAAGATGAAAGAAACAGAATCTTCATGTTTTAGTTTGAGTTTCACATTCTGCAAACAGCCACCTCCTGTGGGAGTGAAACATCATCAAGCAGATTAGAAACGGTTTCCCCTTTTGTGCAATGTTAGGAAACCTCTCATTTCACACATTATTATCACACAAAAAGAATGTGTTAGTCCAAAAACATGCTTGATTAGTCATTGTTTTAAATCATGCAGTTGCACTGATCAGATGCAGACATACACTCACTCACACTGTCAGGTTGTAAAGTCAGGTTTTGGTCAGGTACACCTCAGAGTCAGTCATTGAGCATGCCTTCCCAAGTTACCTTGTCGGTCAGGGTCAAAGGTCAGTTGGTCTCAGTCTTTTTGGCCATGTGTCGTGCCCTGCAGAGATGTTCCAGCACAGGCCAGCATCCTCCGTCTATAAAAATCTGTATATATGGAGCGCTATCATTTATTAATTCACATTTACAACTATAATGTTCAAGATATCTCTGTTTTCCCAAATTCCCTGAACAGTGTTAGCCAAAAAAATGTCACTTCCTTATTGTACTACTACTGCAGTTAATTTACACCTAATCAATATCAACACGTCTAATAGATGTAATTCAGAAACTTGTGTACATCACTATTATCTTGTGTCAAAACATTATCAGGATCTGTAAAACTCTGCTATGTATTCCATAACTCATTCTATTAATTTATCTTCAATTCTGGTGCACTTAAAGAACAATGTTACCCTCTTTAACCGTGCGTGGAACCCTGGATGTCCTGAACATGTAACAATCACTCCTTCCTTTATCAAGGACCTAAAAACAGAAGTAATTTCATCAATGGTTTGTAGCTGAACTTAGGAATCATCCCTCATGGTAGGTATGTGTTTACTTTTTAACATCTCTAAATGTCAGTTAATTACTAACTAAATGAATGTCCATTAGGAGGTGGTGCCGCTAGTCCTCTAAACTCATAATCTGGTGCTGTGCGCTTCCTGTGAAGCTGCAAGTAAGATTTTAAAAACCACTGCAGGGTGGGTCGAGTGACCCCTCCTCCCTATTGGTCGTCAATAATATGCACCCTTACTGGGTGATTGAAGGCCCCACATTATTTCCCATGTCAGCATCAGCCCTCTTTACTCTAAAATTACTTTTTAAATAGGAATATGTAGAAATGGAACAAATATTCAATCTTCAGAAAAGTTCTTAACCAATGTCTATCTAGTGAATAGCCAACATATTTTAAAATGTCAGATGTATAAAAATAAGCCTAAATACTCCCTTACCATCAAAGTCCAAATCTAGACACAAGGTGAACAGTTTTGGTAACGGACAATTTAATCTAAAAACAAAACAAAATTGGACTTGTGTCCTTGTTTTTTGTTCTTCAAAATACATTAGCAAATACCCTGCGAAGTATTCGCAACCTAACTAACCCTCCCTAGGATATGAAATCCATTAATCCCTTTACTCATAGTTAGTTTATATGTCTAAATTATTATGTGTGACCTAATAATCAGATGTCTTGTTTGTCAACCAAGAATATTAAACTTTAATCTTTTCAGTATTCCAGACCATCGTTTAAACAATCAGCCTCCCCTCTCAAACACTAATGTTATTGTTGTACACCACCCTCTGGAAAACTCTTGCACAGTTATGCTGTCAAATCATCGCATATTTTCCTCAGAGTCTGAACCGTCTGAGACCAGCCTGTCTCAAGATCTTGTCACAATGTGAACAGTCAGTAATGCGTTGTCCTCTGCAGCTGTAGTCAATAGGATCAATGAAACTCTTGCACTGGGATGTCCTGAGGGGGAAGGCACCTCTGGATCAATGTGCTACAATCCGCAGACACACATTGTCCTCTGCACAGCAGGAATCCCCCAAAACTGCTGTTCCTCTTCCCACCACTGTTGCCTTGGCAACGAGGTACACGCAAAATGTCAAACCCTCCTCAGATGCGTTCTTTGCACAGTTCTTCTGTTTCTGTAGTGAGCAACTCTTCACCAACACACTGATTCAGAGTACAACCCAAAGGTGGCGCACAACTTTCCAGTGCCGCTGTAAATCACAATAAATAAGCAACTGGAGATAAACTCAATTTAAATCTCTCCCCCAAAGGGTTACAAAATAAAACGGCTGAGTGTCTATATGGTCAGGAATGCTGAAACATGTGAATGTTAAAACAAATCAATGGCAGTAGTCTACCCAGATTCTTTACTCCATTAAAAGTAGTAAAACCACATTGTAAAATCTCTTTTGTCTAGTTGAAGTCCTGATTACTTCATCTTTAAAATCTTCTTTAATTTGAAACCAAAAAAGGTCTTTAATGGTATCAATTGTGGACTTCCTTAATATGAATTGTAAATGCAACATATGTTCTCTTTAGAACACAGATATGACAGTAGCTGCTGAAACTGGTTAATAGCAGTTTTCTGTCAACCTAGTTAAGCATGTTGTTGTTATATCTAGTAAATATATTTTTATTTCATGTTTACTCACAAAACAATATGACATTATTTAGAAACAAGTTTTACTCTCTCTGAACTCTTCAAAACATCTACTTGTCTTTCTCTTTTACTCCCTGTGCCCTGCAGCTGCCGGCTCAAGTTTCCTCTCATCAATCACCGGTGTGTTTGTGCAACACCTCTGTCATGCGTAACCATTTAACAGATTCATTCTGACTGACAAACTCATAACAACCTCCCGTTTACTTTCTACTCTTTCTTCATAAACTTACAAACACAATTAATGTCTACTAATGATATTATAAAAACACTAGGTGGAATAATCCAACATTATGTTCAATTTTAATCAAACTTTAACCTGCTTCATATACTCAGCAAACAGTATTATTACTTTCCCTCAACGTTACTGTATGCAATAAATGCCTTCGAAATATAAGTAAACTTCTCAGTAAATGACAAATACCACGAAATTCACAATGCAATGTTTCTTATTTATTTAAATATCTACGACACATTGATCTATTAATCTTCAATGTTATTCCCTCCTTTTTCAGAGGAAAGCTGTGAAGTGGGGGCTTTCTCGAGCCCACGCCTCCAGCCAGCTTGACTTCGCAATTCTTTATCTGACTTTTCTCCCTTATCTTATTAGTAGTTATTCACATAAAAGTATTCCCCGTACAGTCTATCGAGCTTTTTTGGTGCGATGTTTATTTCAACAGATAATGCGACCTTAGAATGCGCTTCGACACGGCTTTTCAGCTATGTGACATCCTCATGGAGCCGAAACCCAGGTCAACAGAATCCTTTATCGTCACATTTAGCTTCTTAGATTAATAACCCCACAGAACAAGAGAACGAGATTCCGTTCGTTTCAAAATGACTTTTTGAAATGTGCGTATCTCCTCTTAGATTTATTACATATAATACACTCCAGCGTCCTATGAGGCTGAAGAAGTATTATTCAGTTTCGCCCTGGATGGATATCATTTCTTATGAAACCCACTGGACTTCCCCGACTGAAATTGCCGACTTGATTTCTGTAAAAACCAACGGGGCCCTGCACCATTTTCTTACATTTCTCGTCGCTTCACGTGTAGCATATCCCCTAGGTCCTTAACCTTTGCTTTATCATCATGAGTAGTCCATAGTTACCTACTTTATTCTATATGTATTGCATAATTATATTACATTTATAGTCCGTCGTTACCTATCTATGCTAATGTATGCATTACACTATCTTATAAGATCAGTAGTCCGTCGTTACCTACCTATACTAATATATGCATTGCATTATTTTATCATAAAGTCTATGACACTGAGAAATATTCCTGACAACTCTAAAAAATTTGAATATATCCAAATCACAGATTTCGAGTGTAACGGGTATCCGTGCTTACCTGTGTTTTTGTATAGAGCTCTGTTTTTAGTTGTCAGAAGTATTTCGAGGTGCCCCCCTGGACTGCTTCGTCCGCTGGCTCCTGATGTGACTCCCTGTGAACTCCCACTCGCTAACGTCGGGGTCACCACTTGTTGCGAGGTGTGAGTTTTTACAACCCAACTCCTCACCGCGTGTTGTTTTGACGAGTCCTGCTTGAAATCATAACAGGGAAGGAATTAGAAGACACCAGGATACCAGTTAAACAATAATCCGTTTTAATTAAACAAAGTAGTAATAATGCAATACGATATAATATAATACATTACTATACAATTCAAAGAATCATATAAGCAACGTGTGGAGTACTCCCGCCCTTATTCACGCACTGCGGACATCCTGTCGTCTTGTCAGCGCATGAAGAGAGACCCAACAACCAGAAAAACATTTCCCTAGTGCAAAGAAGGGGTGGCGTTTCATTGGGGAGATACCAAAACGCTATCTCACAGGGAAATCAGCGCCTGGCAGCTTTGAAAGCCACAGGTGTTGGGAAGGCACCTCATTAAAACTCAAGGAAAATGTCCCTCCCCATTTGTAAAACCTATCGATGGTTTAACCCAGAAAACATTATCAGGGATAATCTTTACACTCCAAACAGAAATCACCCTTAATTCTGCATCTTCCTTCTTCACAAATAGCTTAAAACACTCTTTTGTTAAACAGGTAAAAAGTCAAAGAAAAAACTATTGTGCTCATCTATTTCTAAGAAAAAGGGAACATTGTTTCAGAAATCTATAAAAAAACCTCTATATTGGAGAGGAAAAATGTACCTTTTGTTCCTTCAACTATTAACACACAGGAATGTATAAACTCACACATATACTTATTCAAGATACATAGATTTCCTTAAAACCTGGCCTGCCAGAGATCTCAAACAGAATTTCCTCTCCCCACACCACTCACCCTGTGTTGCATACCTCGACATCCCCCACTGCAATAAAACTTATTTTACAGCCCTTTGTCTCTCGCCATTTTAGTCCTCACATTTATGAAAGGATAAAAACAGAGAAATCACTATAAAACACAAACACAGGTATTGCTTGAACAGTATTCACTTAACTGCTACTATTTGATAATTACCAGGGAACTCAACAGACCTCTTTTAATGTCTGGAAATTGCAACAAGACTTTCTGCCATTTCACATGTATCACACTTCTTTGGTACAATATCTCACATCAATTTCCACAGATGTGAGACTGGAATTGCACAGGGGAAAATAACGTATCTATGCCACAATTTTAGATGCAGATTTTGTTAAACTAATACGTTTGCGCTGTGGACCAACACTATACATTGACGGTGAAGGGGGTAGCAATAAAGATTACACCATTAAACTGTTACACAACAGAAATAATATCGATAGCAGCGTCCCTAGCAACCACCTTGGTAACAATGAAAACGTTGTATCGACACAATTTCCTGAAGTAATCTTCGTAATAACTAGCAAACTAAAGATCATGTACATCCACTGCACACACAATCTGAAATAACAACTCATATTTCTCGCATCAAATGACATCAAAACGCATTTTAATGGCCAAACTAACTTTAAAATAGGCATTTTACACCGAGAATAAAACGAAGTTCGGCCATGTTTTTTTTTTCTGCAGGGAGAAATGTGAAGATCACGTGACAGACACCAGCCAGAATGAATGGTGAAAAAAAACGTAGGGATCTTACAATTTCAGAGGCGTTTTTGTAGAAATACTACGTCCTACGTCTCACTACTTGTAGCACTTCGGGATTTGAATTCAAATATGAAGTGCTTTATAAATGGAACCCATTATTATTATTATTATTATTACACGTTTTTTTATGAGACTGGGTTGATCTTTTCATATGAATACTTAGATGACTAAACATGTTAGCCTCATGTAGTTCAAGTGTTCACAGTACGTATGTGTACCGTAGTTATTTTTAAATCTAAATACAGCTCTTTCTAAATATGAAAAAATTGACCTCTCAACTGTATCTACCCAACTTTTTTTATTGAGAGGCATTAAAAATACACCAAATAATTGAATCCATCGCAATCTGTTCATTCTTCTAGAGAGGATGACATTTTCCCAGGTAGCACGTCAGAGGGGAGCATTAGAGAGGCTAACACCGACTGTAATGAGTCTGTCCTAGACATGGCTCTGAGGATGGCCTCGAGTTACCAATATGTTGTGTTAATTCAAATGCTAATTAGACTATCCCTGTAGCAAGACCCAGTTGAAGTGCTCTTTTTTCAGGTCATTTCATCTAACCTCCCTTGGACACAGCAAATGTCAGGAAACAGCAGGGAAGCAGCTTTGAAGTCTTATCATATTTTAGACGCATAAGTTAAACAGAAAAAGCAAAGTTACTATTCTTCCATATGATTTTATGGTTGGAGGCAAAGTGCTATGTTTAATGGAAGGACATGTACATATTGAATTGTAAAACTGCTGCAAATACATAAAGTTATAGTCTAACCGCATTTGCTCGAAATTATAAAACTGAAACATTTTGCGTCTTTGCAGGAGTACATTTAAAAGTAAAGGAGTATGAGTAAAATTCAAAGCATATATTTGTATTTGTCTCTGCAGCATCCTAGAGTATGTACCCAAAACATGTTGTTTAACTTATTCATTATAGTTCATGAACGCAGTAACTTTGCTTGCAATTCACTTCCAAATTAGTAGGTTACTAAATCAGGTTAAAGAGGATTTAAAGCATTGGATATATGTGATATTCACACCCACACATATCTTAATGCTATTATAAGCAATGTAATTGAAGTCCCAACTGTTAAAAAATAATTGTGTTGTTCTTTTTTGATGATGGGACAACAACAAATACTGACATCAACAGCAGTATTTGTTGTTCATTTCAGGCCGCCCGTCCCCATCTCTCCTCCCTTTCCTTTTCCTGTTACCTCTCTTATCAGCAATCTAAGAAAGGCATCAAATACATACATTGAAAAAAAGCTTAAACAAAATAAGAATCTATTGCACCACTCTGGATGTCTCTTTTAAGAAATTCCCAAAGGTGAGGCAACAATTGCGCTTTCAGTTCAATATAAATATTGTTGTCAGTGAACAACTTAGTGAAATGTTTAGGCATCTGTATGTTTGCTGATAATGTAAATAGAAAACCAAATCAAGTGCAAACATATTTTCCTATTATTTGTATATAAATTAAGAAAATCAAGAAAAAACTGCTTTCAGGTGACATTTTGGTAGTCCATTTGAAGGTTAGCCCAGCCTAACCTGTTTCCTGATTATTAAAGGAACATTTCACATTCTTTCAAATCCTGTTTGAAACATTTATGAAAGTTGAAACATGTTTTACTTGCTGTAATCTTTCCTCCTTTTCATACTGGCACCCTTAAAGATCTCCACATAATGTTTTCCAATAAATATTATGCATGAAAACATCCATTATCCATCTTCCATGCAAAAATATATTGTTAAATTGATCTTGAATTGCACTGCTGAGGTGCCCTTGAGCAAGGCACCAAACCTCCAACTGCTCCCTGGCGCTGGACAGACTGGCAGCCTCTTTGCTCTGGCACTTCTCTAGAATACATGTGCATCTGTGCACCAATACCTGTATTCCAATGCATGTGTGTATTTGTACTGTAATGTCTGTGTATTAAAAATGAATCTTATTGGAAGCTCAACATGTAAACACTGTCCAAGGAAACACACGTAATTATACACTAAGAAGGCTGAAACTGAATAATATGCACATCATTTGACTGGATCAGACTTGTTGAGCCTCATACAAGCATCCATAATTTTTCATAGAACTTGAATGTCAATAATTAAATATTTTAAAGTTAAAGTTTCTACCTGTAAATAAATTCATTAGAGATAATAATATCTCTAATTTATTTTTATAATAATAAAAATCAAACATGACGAGTCTAATTACCAAATATTGGATACCGAAAAGAGGTACGATTAAAAGAATTAGCAAACAACTTGTTGGAATATTTCTCAATGATGTTCCCATGGTGTAAAAATTCTGTTTTGCTAAATTACCGGCATGTTTAATATCCCCGGCAATATCAACAGGCTAAATCAACACATCAAATCATAGTTACACACACACAACTATATATGAATAGCAATACTCATTACTTTACTGGATGTGATTAACTTTTTTCATTGAAACAGTTCCTTGACAGCAATGTGCAGATGCTAATATGTGTCAGCGATGATGTAATGTGCAATATTTCAAAGCTCGTCTCAATTTTTAGAGTTAATTGTGACAGGCGTCAGGCTAAATGTCTTCATAATCCACACTTGAGATCAGTCTCTACACAGGGAATGAAACATATTACTGTCCTTTCTGAGCTTAGCCATTCAGCCTTTCCTCCATCCTGCCTCATGACATCTATTTCAATATCAGTCAATGGGATTCACGGAATGGCAATAGAAGGTTCTCCAAAGTGTCAGCTCTCCTATCTTTGAAATGAAGTCAATGATTAAGTAAAGATGGGGAGCAATAGGCTGTATTCAAGGTGACGGACAGGGGAGTTCTTCAAGTAGCCATTACTGCGTGGCCATCAGAAAATGACGGCCCCAATTAGCAGCTTGTGTGTTTAGCAGCAACTGAGGAAAGCAGTAGGATAATAAACCATTTCAATACTGTAATCAAATATTACAAACAAATAAGAGATATTTAATAGCTCTCAAATGTTATTTCCATCTGTTAAGGCTGCTTCTCATCTATGTTCATTTTTTAGTAATGGCACAGCCCTCATTTCCACTTGAAAATCTTCCACTTTGTTGTCATTTCAGATCTACTCTATTCACAGTGGAACCACCATCTTGTAAATGCTTAAAAATATGGAATGCCATTTAAGCCAATATTAAATAAATAAATATATACATAAATAATTAAATAAATACATATATATATAAATATGCCTATGAAATAAATTATAAAATAAATAAATTAGGCAATAAATATGTATACATGTACATTTAAATACACATTTACTTATTTCATGGGACTTTTATTTCATAATGACACATTTATTTATTTCAAGAGACTTGTATTTCATAATGATACATTTATTTATTTATTTCAAGAGACTTGTATTTCATAATGACACATTTATTTATTTCAAGAGACTCGTATTTCATAATGACATATTTATTTATTTCAGATGACTTGTATTTCATAATGACGCGTTTCTTTATTTCAAGAGACTCGTATTTCATAATGGCTTATTTCATGTGACTTGTATTTCATGATCAGACATTTCCATTCGTTATATGCAAATGAACGGGGCGTGGTTAGCTCACAGGTCCAGAGACCCAGACCAAAGCAACAGCACCACACTGACTACTCGAGAAGAGCAAGAAAATGGAGGAGAAGGACTATAAGGCAAACTACTAAATGAATCGTTACGAGCTAGCTGTCTTAGCTAACAACTGTTAGCAGCTAACGTTTTCTGCAGTTTGTGTTGCCCCTGAAAAACGTGATGTAGTTATTTAAGGGTATGTTAAATTAACGTTATTTTTAGTGCTGTCAAAATTATCGCGTTAACGGCGGTAATTCATTTTTTTAATTAATTGCGTTCAAATATTTTACGCATCTAACGCATGTGCAGAATGGCCCGCCCCATACGTGCCACCAGTGGCAGCGCCAGGGTATGGCTGGGGTAGGCAACACCCATACAAAGAAATGGCTTAGCCCCACCATGAACAATGATGTTAAAGTAAGCAAAATAAAGTCTGCCAACTCGCGGAGTAAATTGCACAGACAGCAGTTAGTAAGACTGATTTCAGTAGCCACGGTTTTGAAAACTTTTGTCACGTAGTGATCGTCTTCTCAATAGAACATCTTTGATAACGGCGTGGTGTTGTTGCAGGAAGTCCCGACGCAGAATACTTTTGATGTAGTACAGGGCAGAGCCATATAATAGTAATAATATGGCTCTGGTACAGGGGTGCACATAACTGGTACGCAGGTTATGTGCGTAATCTGAAATGCGTACCGTCACTTGTGTCACAAAGCGCATTTGCGTACCGACGTACTTGTGAAGCTTTTCCAGAAGGCGGTTCGATCACCGGACGACAGAGTCGGTCTCCGTGTGCACAGACAGGGCTGCTGTTAACGTCGGTCTGTACAACGGAACTGTGCCAAAACTACGCCAACCGGCTGCGGACGGAGACTCCCCCCTTCCCTGGAGAACTGCGCTAAAACAGCTGATCACAACGTTCACACTCTGTGGTCACGAAGTACTCCACTAGCCCCCCCCCCCCTCCGTCGACTTTCCTGAAGTAATCCCCCGTTGATAGAAATCAACACGTAATGAATTAAGACCCCACGGTTTGATGATTGATATGTGTGTGGGTTGTCTTTCATTTTGACATGCAGAAAAATGTTATAATAAACATAGATACTGTATGTTAAATTGATATATCCGCCTTCTTTCATTTATCTTTCCATTCCCAACAATATACATAAATAAATGGCATATTTTGGACATAGTTCGAATGGTGATTAATCATGATTAATTAATTTTTAAGCTGTGATTAATCTGATTACAATTTGTAATCGTTTGACAGCCCTAGTTATTTTACAAGTTGAGAGAGTTAAGTTGTGTTTAAAATCGTCAATGTAATGCACGTTAGAGGTTTTGTGTTGGACATGAAGTTAGCTAACGTTAGCTAACTCCACCAGGCAGCTAGCTTAATACAAAGAGGGGTTTTGTGCTTCATTGCAAACTTTTCTTTGTTAATCTACCTGAAACTGCAGGGACAGTTTGTTTCTACTCAACTATACAGACCATTGTTGAGGAGATTCAAAACATACTGTACATGAGTTGGGTCCAACATATACCTTGAGTAATGTTACTTTGCTGCTAAAAATGAAACATCATTATCAGATGAGGACATCACCAAAGTGTGTGAGCCTGTCAGGGGATTTGATCTGTTCTCTGCATGTCCTAAACACTGCTCTGGTATTACTTATCTTGTAACATGTAAGTCTCCCGCTCTTGCCATCTTTCAGGCTTTGCATTTGAACTCCTATGACTGGTTGCGGACTTGAAGGGAACGCCTTCCTGAAATCCAGGAAAAAGGTGAGATTATAATATATTTGAATGCCAACAGCAAGTTATTGTTTTTAACTTTTTAAATATGATTGTTTTGGGGCATTTCAGTTTTATTGGACAGGCAGTAGAGATCTACTGGAAACAGTGGAGAGGGAGGAGATGATATGCAGCATACGGCCAGCCGGATGGTTGCTGCTCCGTGTGGAACGTGTCCTATCAGGTAAAGCACTTTGGTACCCAGTTATTTATGGTGTTGAGTTTGAATTTAGCTTTTGGAATGTAATTTCCAACTGTGCATTGTAAATACTGAAAAAACAGCCTCAGGTTAAAGCTTGACATGATTTGGTCTTTTACTTAAGAAGGTGTTTGTCCTCCTGTGTTGTCTTATTTCCTTATCTTTCTTTCAGGTGTAACATCTACCAATGGTTGTACATGACATAGACCTCCTCCGCCTCTTTGCTGTCTTACTAGTCAATCCTTCTGATCAGGTCCTTTCCTAAATAGTGGTAAGTTTTACAGTTCAGTGTACGTTAATTTAGTAAATTAAAGGAGACCTATCATGCTATATTTAAATGATATAGTGTATGACCATACCTATATAAAGTATATTTATTAGTGCTGTCAAAATTATCGCGTTAACGGCGGTAATTCATTTTTGGAATTAATTGCGTTAAAATATTTAACGCATTTAACGCATGTGCA
The DNA here is from genome assembly GCF_902827115.2 of Pseudochaenichthys georgianus. NCBI lineage: Eukaryota > Metazoa > Chordata > Actinopteri > Perciformes > Channichthyidae > Pseudochaenichthys > Pseudochaenichthys georgianus. Next base: position 10,893,002 of record NC_047522.1, on the reverse strand, counting down.
GAATGGCCCGCCCCATACATGCCACCAGTGGCAGCGCCAGGGTATGGCTGGGGTAGGCTACACCCATACCAAGAAATGGCTTAGCCCCACCATGAAAAATGATGTTAAAGTAAGCAAAATAAAGTCTGCCAACTCGCGCGGAGTAAATTGCACAGACAGCAGTTAGTAAGATTGATTTCAGTAGCCACGGTTTTGAAAACTTTTGTCACGTAGTGATCGTCTTCTCAATAGAACATCTTTGATAACGGCGTGGTGTTGTTGCAGGAAGTCCCGACGGAGAATACTCTTGCTGTAGTACAGGGCAGAGCCATATAATAGTAATAATATGGCTCTGGTACAGGGGTGCACATAACTGGTACGCAGGTTATGTGCGTAATCTGAAATGCGTACCGTCACTTGTGTCACAAAGCGCATTTGCGTACCGACGTACTTGTGAAGCTTTTCCAGAAGGCGGTTAGATCACCGGACGACAGAGTCGGTCTCCGTGTGCACAGACAGGGCTGCTGTTAACGTCGGTCTGTACAACGAACTTGTGCCAAAACTACGCCAACCGGCTGCGGAGGGAGACTCCCCCCTTCACTGGAGAACTGCGCTAAAACAGCTGATCACAACGTTCACACTCTGTGGTCACGAAGTACCCCCCCCCCTCTGTCGACTTTCCTGAAGTACTCCCCCGTTGATAGAAATCAACACGTAATGAATTAAGACCCCACGGTTTGATGATTGATAGGTGTGTGGGTTGTCTTTCATTTTGACATGCAGAAAAATGTTATAATAAACATACATACTGTATGTTAAATGGATATATCCGCCATCTTTCATTTATCTTTCCATTCCCACAACAATATACATAAATAAATGGCATATTTTGGACATAGTTCGAATGGTGATTAATCATGATTAATTAAGTTTTAAGCTGTGATTAATCTGATTAAACATTTTAATCGTTTGACAGCCCTAATATTTATACATTTTATTTTTCAAAATACCAAACAGATCATTTTTTAGACATGCCTCGTTTCGCTCATTTTCGCTTTATTCCAAGCCCGTCTTTGAAAATTCTGAGCAGCAGCTGACCACGCCCCCCTGCAGAAGAGCAGGCATGAGCCGGCGAGAGTCACGTTACCATATGCTTGCTGTGATTACGAGTGTCGAATAAACATGTCATCTCAGAGCAATGCATGTGTTCAAGCATACTATCAATTTGATCCAGAAACTGACCCTGAAGCAGCGGAGGTTTTGGTGGAGGTGCAAAAATCTCGGTTGCAGCAGGACGTTTCTGAATGGTTAGCTGACAAGCTGTTGTCCCTATTTATTTTTACTCTGTTACGATGCTTGCTCCTTATTCCGTTCATATTTTGGCTAATTAGCAAGAATGCAATGTGTACAGTTTGTAACGCAAAAACAGCGATATATATATATATACATTTATAAAGGGAGACATTCATATTTTCAGCATATATACAATGGCCTCATTGCGTTTAATAGTTTACAGTCCTTTTCTTCCAACATCCTGCAACAACCGTTGGAAAGTTGAATAACTTAGGATGATAAAAAGTATAACTCCAACAACACCTCAGTTGTCAGCAATGTGTGTAGTTTCATGTGTTTTTAAAAGCTCAGTTATTGACTTCTTTGTGCAAATTGCGCCACGATGCCTTCTGAATGGAGAATGTGTGCTGCATGGAGATACCACAGGTAACATTTTTGATAGCTTTACTAAGTTGTCTGTTTAAATACATTTTTCACATGTCATTCAATATATGTTTATCACAATGTGTCAAGACGGATGCAGTAACTTGAGGACTCTGTAACCTGTATGGTGGACCATCCTGGATTGGAGCCTGTGTGCCTAAATGTGTTCTCCCTGCAAAATGCGTTGCATATTTACAGAGCTGAACATGGTGGACTACAGTTGAGACAAATAGAGCAGTGAGTGGTTTGTTTGTTTGTTTTGACTGAAATTGTAAAACGAATGCTAATATTGTTCATGGAAATAAATACTGGTGTATATGGCTTTATGCAATCTTTCATTCTGTCATTGTACTATTATATACTACACAGCAATGGCATAACACACCCATGTGTACGACAAAAAGGTCCACACACACAACCTTATGCTTTTGAAATCAGAATATTCTTTACCCATCCAAAAAATGAATAATCACGACACATTTTGATATCAACTTGGAACTTTATTGTCAAAATCAACGGTTAAAAAAACCAATACAAAAAACTAAATGTAGCCTATTTGTATTTTGTATAAATGACACTAAATATTTTTACAGAAGCTTTGTGAGCTGGTGCTGGGGCTTCCTTGGACGCAGGATGAGAGTGGTGATTCCGGCCTGCGTTGTCCTCAGGATACGCAGGGAGTTTCCTGATCCGTGAAATGTCGATGTTGGGTTCAGACAGCAGCCAAATTGAACCGTGTAGCATACCCGGCGATGACCTCCTCCCTGTCAGGTCGCTCATAATGGTGCAGGGTCCACAAAGACTTGGTCGAAGATGAGGTCCATCAAGTTGGCCACGTAGGGCTGTGCAATGGTAAAAAAAGCACAACAAAAAATGTGGTTTAGATTAGTATATGCATGTAAAAAACTTAAACTTCTTAGCAAAGCTCTCTATTTAGCAAAGCTCTTTGCTTAGCCTTTTCCAATCTGAGTTAGTTTTGAACCGTAACGTGCATGCTGTGTTTCTGACTCAATGCAGGTGATGTGTTGGAGAGGGGCTGAGCTCAGTAGACTGACTTTAATGAGTGCTAGCCACTAATTAGCCTGTTGCTAGAGGTAAGGCCTTGTCAACAACAACAGACCGACGGGGCTTTAGCTCAGTTTTACTCGTGGTGTGTGTCCCCCCTCGCAAACATACACAGTGTTGTATCCTAACACACCCCCATTTATATTCATGTGCGCAAACAAGTAAACACACAAAAGCTTTTACATATAACGCTGCAAAACACGGCATGTCTCAGCGTAGCGTAGCGTAGCTTAGCTTACAGATCGATGATATCTGATCGTTCTTACAGACTACAATCATAAAAGCGTTTACATATAACGCTGGAAAAAACGGCACTTGCCTACAGAAGATTACGTTTGTTATTATAACTTACTCAATATGATTGTAGAGGATACAAAATACTAATAAATACTTGTGTTATCGCCTAGGGCGTGGCTTTACAGCCTTCACACAGATCGCCATTACGGCAGTATGTCTGAACATGTTAGCAAATGCCTGATAATTCAAATGACAAAGCAAAGACTGCGGAGCGTACAAAATAAAATGCTACAAAAATATATAAACACCTAACCGATTACTATTTGGGTTTGAGGCGACATTGATGCGGCGAAGCTACATGCTACATGCTACAAGCTAGAGATAGCTTTATCAGGAAAAACACCGCTAAATAAAAACTTACAGCTTCAAAATTGGATGTGTCCTCACTGGCCTGGTCCCGGATGGTTGGTATTGATCCCGGGTTTAGCATTAGTTTGGAGGCATATCCGTGTTGGACTTGAGAGAAGTTAATAAACATGTCCGTGTTAAAATGTTTGGAACACACAAACAGAAATCTTCCGTGGTCTTCTGGCACATGTCCCTTGTAAATGAAGTCTAGCCACAGATTCATTTCTTTTTCCACTGATGGCATTGCATGCAGTCCCCTGTCCCGAGTCTTGCAGCCAACAACAGCACAACGTTTAACTGGCTTAGACATCCTGGCAAGAGCAGGCAAAAACACAGATGTGACTGGGGTGTTGATTATTTAGCCTGCCGATAGCCTATATGCGAATGTGAGGTTTGGCAATGCACGTGGCCGTGGCTCATTCCCCTGATAGGTGGAGAGTTGACCAATAAGCGGAGCACTTCTTTGTGACGTAGAAAAGTATTGGAATGTGGATCCGTTTTTTTCAGATCCGTTGCAGCCCCTTTTTTAGAGATTTGGCGAAGGAGGAAAATAGAGAGGGTTGTGTTTTCTGACACTTGGTGAGTTCCCTGGAACACCGAGGACACATATTCATGTATAAAAGACGTACAAAGGTGCATTTTGCATGATAGGTCCCCTTTAATGCTTTACCGCTGTTGAATAAATCCTATATTGCTAGTCATTTTATTAAAACTACGATTTGTAAACTTTTTGATTCCAATTACAATAATCTTTTTGTTATAATTGTAAAACATATCTTAACATCCATCAGCAATCAATACAACAAATCATCCAACACTAAATAGAAGAAATCTGGACCTATTTATTTTGATACAGCAGCATGTGTTGGGACTGCTCATTGATGTCATCAAGAGCCATTGAGTCTACCTTTTGTAGTCGGCCTCTCAGAATGTTTATCATTTATTTGTATTTTAACATTCCTATAATAATTAGTTTTTTTATTGTTTTGTTCTTTATTTTTGTTGTGAGAATCACTTTGCAATTATTGTGTAAGTGCTATATAAATAGTTATACTAATATTATTGTTGTTACTATTATTAAGAATGTCTTCTTTGTTTTCTTTATTCATCGCTGCAGAAAGGATCATGCCAGCCCACATCAAACACCTGATCAAGAGCTTGTGAACCTCCCTGCTGCAGACACCTGTGTGATATTCCACTCTGACTGGAACCCTCAAAATGACCTGCAGGTACGATATATATATATATATATCTGCTCTGTCCGTCCTAAAGATAGTTCAATAGGGCTACAACAACAACAGTCTTTCCGTTTATTCCCTCGGTTCTTTAAGTGTATATTATTTTCCCACTTAATGCTTAAAAACGTTGAACAGCAGCTGCACATGATGCTCTTTTGACCCCTCTTTTAATTTTTTATTTCAGGCTCAAGCTCGGTTCGTCATCGTTTTGGCCAGTCTAAGGCGGTGAAGGTGTACCGTCTGATCACTAGAAACTATGCTGGATAAAGCTAGTCTGAAGCTCGGGCTGGACCGTGCCGTCCTGCAGAGCATGAGTGGCAACAACAACGGGGTGAGAAAAAGAAAATCTGTCATATTTCTAGATGCCAAGTCATGTTTGGGTCAGTCGCTGTTGCAGTACGCTTAGTTTATTTTCAAAAAGAGTTTTCTAAATCCACTTGTGTAAATGTCTCTCTGCGTCGCCTTTAGCCGGTCCAGCAGTTCTCCAAGAAGGAGATCGAGGACCTGCTGAGGAAAGGAGCCTACGCCGCCATCATGGACGAGAACGACGAAGGCAATCGCTTCTGCTAGGAGGACATGGACCAGATCCTGCAGCGAAGAGCCACTATCATCACCATCACCAGGTATGTTCTTAGCAGCACTAGCCACTTGCGCTTTGTGAGACACCAAGTTCTTGGTTATTTGAAATGTAATATTGATGATGTAATAATTAAAACTAGGGATGGGTACCGAGAGATCTCTCTCCCCTGTCGGTGTGCGAGGGGGTGGGGCAGTTTACACACAGAACTTGCTACATGCATGCAACACACACACGCGCGAGCGCACACAAACACATGGCGGAGAGAACTAAGCACCCCTTAAGCCCCGCCCCCCCGAGCACACACTCTCGGCTCACTAGAATGAATGGAGAGCGAGAATAAATCTAGATTCGGCTTTTAGTGCATTTTACAGCTTTAAGGACTTAATGATTCTAGGGCTATACAATAGTTCATACTGGGTAGTTTATTTAGTTTCAAAAAAATTATCCACCGATTTACAGACGTCTCTTTCCCTATGTTAGTCAATGGGAAAAAGTATTTCTGGGCCAGTCGACGTCACAGACTGATAAGGAAATTGTAGTACCGCCGTTTGGACACAACGAATATTTTCCTCAGAGTCCGGCGCACTTCCTGGGGGCTTTGTCTTGAGGTGGAAAATGCTTGTTGCCAATAGTGCAAAAAGAGTTTAGCATGTAAGGGCGGTAACACGAGCTATTTGTCTAAACATTTAGCAAAAGTGCTCCACATTCAGACGGAGGAATGCACCGGACTGTCTTTCTAGTAGCTCTGTAGCTCCATGCACGAGTAACGTTTCCACGTCAGGTGTTATGTATGCTAGCAGCAACACACAAAGTTAACTCAATGATACAAACATGGGTTAATGATTAGAGGTAACTGAGTTATTTATTTTGTTAAAGTTTCAGCTATTCTGTTTGCAGTTCTGTCATCACATTATTGAATACGATTTGTTAAAACATTGTTGTTTCTTATTTTCAGTTTGCTTCAAGCAGTGGCTGTACGAGAAAGACGTGGAGGACCAAGAGATGCTGGCCAGATTGGCAAAGACCGGAAGATACATAATGGAGAAGATAATGGGAATTAACAAGAAAAAGAAAAACATTTTTTATAATTTCTTTGTTGCTGTTTACATTTTGAATTTGGTCTACCTACGCTGTAAAATGTATTATCTCTTGGATTTACACACGGCATCTATTGCACGTCTGTCCGACCTGGGAGAGGGATCCCTCCTCTGTTGCTCTCCCTGAGGTTTCTCCATGTTCCCTTAAACTGTGGGTTTTCTCCGGAAGTGTTTCCTTGTACGATGTGAGGGTCTAAGGACAGAGGGTCTAAGGACAGAGGGTGTCGTTTTTAGAGTCTGGCCTGGATAGCTGGTCTATCCTTCAGCACACTGACACACTCTGTCACTCTTGTTGGCCTCTTATGAAGCTGCTGTCTTTTAATATATGATTATTTCTCTGCTCCTAGTTCATTCCTCGCAAATTCTGCATAGAGAGTGCCCTAACTTACAGCAGTTGAAAAGATTTGTGAAAGGATAAATTCTTCATGGGCTTCAATGGCTTTAGTAAAGGGTGTTTTATGGTTGCTTGTATTATCCTCAGATAGTGGTTTGTTTAAATAACTAGTGACATTTTTATAAATATTGCAAAAAATGGCTACAAAATATATAACCTGGCCGGCTTAGCCAGTCTGTATTTCTTCAAGCACCACAAGATTCATAGTTTATAAAGTACAATTCTGGGCCATTGACTGTGTCATTTCTCCAAACACATACAGTAAAAATGGTGCAGGAAAAGGACTTTACATTGTATTATACTTAAAGACAGGACTATTCAGTTAAGAGAAGAGAAAAAGGAAAGCAAATTGTCATAATGGGTGATGTAACCTTAAACAAATCAAATCAAGTTTTATTTATATAGCACATTTATAAACGATTTTTGGTGGAGCCAAAGTGCTGTACATATAATCAAAATAGCCTACAGTAGAGACACTTTACAGCAAATACAACAGGACAGATTGTTCAGAATATCAGTATGAGAAAAACGACACCCTCTGTCCTTAGACCCTCTGTCCTTAGACCCTCACATCGTACAAGGAAACACTTCCGGAGAAAACCCACAGTTTAAGGGAACATGGAGAAACCTCAGGGAGAGCAACAGAGGAGGGATCCCTCTCCCAGGTCGGACAGACGTGCAATAGATGCCGTGTGTAAATCCAAGAGATAATACATTTTACAGCGTAGGTAGACCAAATTCAAAATGTAAACAGCAACAAAGAAATTATAAAAAATGTTTTTCTTTTTCTTGTTAATTCCCATTATCTTCTCTATTATGTATCTTCCGGTCTTTGCCAATCTGGCCAGCATCTCTTGGTCCTCCACGTCTTTCTCGTACAGCCACTGCTTGAAGCAAACTGAAAATAAGAAACAACAATGTTTTAACAAATCGTATTCAATAATGTGATGACAGAACTGCAAACAGAATAGCTGAAACTTTAACAAAATAAATAACTCAGTTACCTCTAATCATTAACCCATGTTTGTATCATTGAGTTAACTTTGTGTGTTGCTGCTAGCATACATAACACCTGACGTGGAAACGTTACTCGTGCATGGAGCTACAGAGCTACTAGAAAGACAGTCCGGTGCATTCCTCCGTCTGAATGTGGAGCACTTTTGCTAAATGTTTAGACAAATAGCTCGTGTTACCGCCCTTACATGCTAAACTCTTTTTGCACTATTGGCAACAAGCATTTTCCACCTCAAGACAAAGCCCCCAGGAAGTGCGCCGGACTCTGAGGAAAATATTCGTTGTGTCCAAACGGCGGTACTACAATTTCCTTATCAGTCTGTGACGTCGACTGGCCCAGAAATACTTTTTCCCATTGACTAACATGGGGAAAGAGACGTCTGTAAATCGGTGGATAATTTTTTTGAAACTAAATAAACTACCCAGTATGAACTATTGTATAGCCCTAGAATCATTAAGTCCTTAAAGCTGTAAAATGCACTAAAAGCTGAATCTAGATGTATTCTCTCTCTCCATTCATTCTAGTGAGCCGAGAGTGTGTACTCGGGGGGGCGGGGCTTAAGGGGTGCTTAGTTCTCTCCGCCATGTGTTTGTGTGCACACGCGCGTGTGTGTGTTGCATGCATGTAGCAGGTTCTGTGTGTAAACTGCCCCACCCCCTCGCACACCGACAGGGGAGAGAGATCTCTCGTCTGGATTGGAAAGATCGAAAATAAATCATAGACGCACTTTGTAGTCTTATTGCATATTAGAAACGGAGTTGGCAACAGTAAGACTGCGATATAATGTTTATGTAGATATAATACATATGACATCTATTTTTTAAATGTCTCCAGCACCGATAAAAAGATCGATAACGTTGGACGTTAACGGTACCACGGTCTTTCATAATTCAGCCCCGGGGCCCATTTAATACCAGGGCTCGGTACCCATCCCTAGTTTTAATTATTACATCATCAATATTACATATCAAATAACCAAGAACTTGGTGTCTCACAAAGCGCAAGTGGCTAGTGCTGCTAAGAACATACCTGGTGATGGTGATGATGGTGGCTCTTCGCTGCAGGATCTGGTCCATGTCCTCCTGAAATTACATTCCAAAAGCTAAATTCAAACTCAACACCATAAATAACTGGGTACCAAAGTGCTTTACCTGATCGGACACGTTCCACACGGAGCAGCAACCATCCGGCTGGCCGTATGCTGCATATCATCTCCTCCCTGTCCAATAAAACTGAAATGCCCCAAAACAATCATATTTAAAAAGTTAAAAACAATAACTTGCTTTTGGCATTCAAATGTATTATAATATCACCTTTTTCCTGGATGTCAGGAAGGCGTTCCCTTCAAGTCCGCAACCAGTCATAGGAGTTCAAATGCAAAGCCTGAAAGATGACAAGAGCGGGAGACTTACATGTTACAAGATAAGTAATACCAGAGCAGTGTTTAGGACATGCAGAGAACAGATCAAATCCCCTGACAGGCTCACACACTTTGGTGATGTCCTCATCTGATAATGATGTTTCATTTTTAGCAGCAAAGTAACATTACTCAAGGTATATGTTGGACCCAACTCATGTACAGTATGTTTTGAATCTCCTCAACAATGGTCTGTATAGTTGAGTAGAAACAAACTGTCCCTGCAGTTTCAGGTAGATTAACAAAGAAAAGTTTGCAATAAAGCACAAAACCCCTCTTTGTATTAAGCTAGCTGCCTGGTGGAGTTAGCTAACGTTAGCTAACTTCATGTCCAACACAAAACCTCTAACGTGCATTACATTGACGATTTTAAACACAACTTAACTCTCTCAACTTGTAAAATAACTAGGGCTGTCAAACGATTAAAAATTGTAATCAGATTAATCACAGCTTAAAAATTAATTAATCATGATTAATCACCATTCGAACTATGTCCAAAATATGCCATTTATTTATGTATATTGTTGGGAATGGAAAGATAAATGAAAGAAGGCGGATATATCAATTTAACATACAGTATCTATGTTTATTATAACATTTTTCTGCATGTCAAAATGAAAGACAACCCACACACATATCAATCATCAAACCGTGGGGTCTTAATTCATTACGTGTTGATTTCTATCAACGGGGGATTACTTCAGGAAAGTCGACAGAGGGGGGGGGGGCTAGTGGAGTACTTCGTGACCACAGAGTGTGAACATTGTGATCAGCTGTTTTAGCGCAGTTCTTCAGGGAAGGGGGGAGTCTCCGTCCGCAGCCGGTTGGCGTAGTTTTGGCACAGTTCCGTTGTACAGACCGACATTAACAGCAGCCCTGTCTGTGCACACGGAGACCGACTCTGTCGTCCGGTGATCGAACCGCCTTCTGGAAAAGCTTCACAAGTACGTCGGTACGCAAATGCGCTTTGTGACACAAGTGACGGTACACATTTCAGATTACGCACATAACCTGCGTACCAGTTATGTGCACCCCTGTACCAGAGCCATATTATTACTATTATATGGCTCTGTCCTGTACTACAGCAAAAGTATTCTGCGTCGGGACTTCCTGCAACAACACCACGCCGTTATCAAAGATGTTCTATTGAGAAGACGATCACTACGTGACAAAAGTTTTCAAAACCGTGGCTACTGAAATCAGTCTTACTAACTGCTGTCTGTGCAATTTACTCCGCGAGTTGGCAGACTTTATTTTGCTTACTTTAACATCATTGTTCATGGTGGGGCTAAGCCATTTCTTTGTATGGGTGTAGCCTACCCCAGCCATACCCTGGCGCTGCCACTGGTGGCACGTATGGGGCGGGCCATTCTGCACATGCGTTAAATGCGTAAAATATTTGAACGCAATTAATTCAAAAAATTAATTACCGCCGTTAACGCGATCATTTTGACAGCACTAAAAATAACGTTAATTTAACATACCCATAAATCACGTTTTTCAGGGGCAACACAAACTGCAGAAAACGTTAGCTGCTAACTGTTGTTAGCTAAGACAGCTAGCTCGTAACGATTCATTTAGTAGTTTGCCTTATAGTCCTTCTCCTCCATTTTCTTGCTCTTCTCGAGTAGTCAGTGTGGTGCTGTTGCTTTGGTCTGGGACCTGTGAGCTAACCACGCCCCGTTCATTTGCATATAACGAATGGAAATGTCTGATCATGAAATACAAGTCACATGAAATAAGCCATTATGAAATACGAGTCTCTTGAAATAAAGAAACGCGTCATTATGAAATACAAGTCATCTGAAATAAATAAATATGTCATTATGAAATACGAGTCTCTTGAAATAAATAAATGTGTCATTATGAAATACAAGTCTCTTGAAATAAATAAATGTGTCATTATGAAATACAAGTCTCTTGAAATAAATAAATGTGTCATTATGAAATAAAAGTCCCATGAAATAAATAAATGTGTATTTAAATGTACATGTATACATATTTATTGCCTAATTTATTTATTTTATAATTTATTTCATAGGCATATTTATATATATATATGTATTTATTTAATTATTTATGTATATATTTATTTATTTAATATTGGCTTAAATGGCATTCCATATAAAGGCAGGGTTGTCACCTGGGAGGTCCCCCAGTGCTTCAAATAGAGCAGGCTGTGCAGTTTTTTCCAACCATTTCTTCAGGCAAAAGTGGTAAGACGGGCTAAACCTGCCATCACTCTTGTCATTCTTTTTTTTTTATCCAACTGCCTTTCCAACCCTATACTCTGGGTCTGAATTATTACTTGTCAGCTACCCGGTGGGAGCTTGTTACTCTGTGAATTTGATCAGGAAGTGTCAGCAAGAAAGCCTTGCTCATAGTTAAACTTCCCTGAACAAATAAAGGTGATTCGAAAATAGGAAGCCAGAATGTGCAAATGTAGCTCCTGATTTACCAAGGCATCACACAGTGGGCTTCATTCATTCCGTACTTTGCAATTCAGCTAGAATCTTGGTTGCCTAAATTCAAATTCAACCTATTTAGATGTATTTTGTTTGCTACAAAAATATAATTATCTATTAAAAATGTTTCCTTTTGTATATAAGATTGATAGTCGGCAGGCCTTTTATTGATTTTCATTTTATTGATCATAATCATTCTTTCTTTGCCCAATAAAACCTTTCTTGTAGTTTCTTTGATATCTGACCATCCCAGGCTTAACAATAAAAGCAAGTTGTACATTAATTTATTCTAACACTGTGCTTAAATCAAACTAATAGCCTGCATAGAGACACAACAGCAACAATGCAATCTTTCGAATTTTTTAGGACATTTATTTGCTGTCTTCTTTAAATGATTAATCTGATTGGATTCTTACTCACTGCAGTTTTAAAAGCACCCAACCATAAAACACATTTCTAACTCTTGTAATGTTACTTAAAGAGAAGGTTCCTTTCATTTTATTATCACTTTTTTTCCCCTTCATCATGCGTCTTGGCACACACACTTTGCTGGTTGGTTCTCAAGTGAAACAATTCATCACATTGCTGTTACAGCTGATATGTAGTCTATTCTATTGGGGACGGGTGGTGCAGTGGTCTGTGCAGCCGATCATCAGATCAAGGGGGAGTGCTGGGGAACTCCAGTTCGAAACCCGCTCCCGCCGCCACTGCGTCAGGCCGTTGTGTCCTTGGGCACTTCACCCGGATTTGCTCCTGTGGGTATTGTCCACAGTACATGTATGATACCAATGTGTACTTGTAAAAGCACCTCGAGGCGTGAAGATGGACGGTGTGGCGCAGTGTGCTGTGCAATGATCATCAGATCAAGGGGTGAAACCCGCCGCTGCGTCTGTAAAGCCGGTGGGTCCTTGGGCAAGACCCTTCACCTGAACTTGCTCCTGTGGGTATTGTCCACAGTATCTGACCATTGCATGTATGATGTGCAATGTGTGTATATGTAAAGCGCTTTGAGTCATTGATAATGCGCTATAATAAATGTAAGGAATTATTATTATTATTCTTGCAAACCCGAAAAAAAGGTTCATTTAATTATCAGGGCATCAAATATTTGATTTGAAATAATAGATACAAGCAACACAAATGTATGCAAGCCAAAATTATCAAAATAGAATTATATTTAACTTGCAATTCCTTACTTCCCAAATTGTAATGATATATTTGTTTCTTTTTCAATAGCAGTTCCATTATCAACTATTACTGTCCTCTATATGGATGAATGGAAATATGATGAAGAATACATTATCTGAATTAAAATACAATAAATTAGCTATTAATTAAATTGTTTAAAGTGTGTTAATGTGTTAACGAACAACATCTCCAGACTAGTACTTGCATTCTGTTGCGTTTACAGCTAAATACTTTTTGGAGCATTAAGGCCCATTGGCAGGTGATGCAGCTGATCACTATCTGATGCTGCTTTTTATGTCACCTGACAAGGTAATGTAGAATGCAGAATAAGCCTGTCATTGGCTGCCTATTTCATCCACACATATCTATATTGCATCATTGCATAATACATTTGCTAATACATGTTTTTAGGTTCTGATATACAGTAGCGGTATATAATACACTGCAAAATAGTAAAAAGAGTAAAACTCAAATGTTGACATCTTTCGTCACAAATATGTATACAACTTAAAAGTGTATTTGGGCTCGGTACCTTGCAGTGGGACGGTGAGGGAGCTGTCCGTAAATGATTTGTTTCCAGTACCTGGTATGCCCCAAACCAACCTTGAAATGGTTTGACAGCAGGGTGTCACTCTCACATCCTCCTGTGTATGCAGTTCACTTCCTTCACTATGGCAACCTGTGAGGATTTGAAAGGGAACGGAGGGTTTTGCTGGAGGGGTCTTCCATATTGGATGGCACTTAGATTTAGAACTGCAGCACGGCATCACTTTTGAGTACTGGATACAAAGAAATATCAACCGCCCTCTCAGGTCAGCGGATCAACTGCTCCTGAATGTGCCCAGAACCAAGTCAAAGCTCAGAGGGGACCGTTGCTTCTCTGGAGCGGCTCCCACACTGTGGAACGATCTGCCCATGCATATCAGACAGGCCGCCACACTGCCTGCTTTTAAAGCACTTCTTAAAACCCACCTCTTCTCCTTAGCCTATTAACATATTTTAGAGTGTTGCTTTTATTGCAATTGTCTATTGTTTTTACTTGTACTTGTTTTATGGTGTGTGAGCTGTGCTTTGTTAGTTTTTGGATGTTTTGTTTTGTTTATTTGACAATACAGCACTTTGGTCTGGAGGTTTAAAGTGCTCTATAAATAAAGCTGTATTGTATTGTAAATATAATAGACCCCAGCACACACACACATCTTTAAACATATATGATTTATAGTGATAGCAAGTCATTTGTTTGTTTACATGTAAGGAAAGTGCTCCAGAGAACAGAACATGCCTGTCCCCAGTTATATAGTTTAAGGAGGCAGGCTTCACATTCTGTCAACACATATTCAACACTTAATTATCTTGGGCTCTTATTTAATCACCACCCCCACTCACTTAAAGCAGTGCATCACATTTCCATAACTGCCTTCTTTCTGCTTTATCCATCTCTCATGTTGGGTTAAACTCAGAGCTTTGTATTCACACATGTTAAGGTGACATGGCCATTGTTGTTTTCAGGGTTCCTGCAACCCAGTCTCACAAAAAAACGTGTAATAACTACGTTGGTCCACAACGTAGGACGTAGTATTTCTACGAAAACGCCTCTGAAATTGTAAGATCCCTACGTTTTTTTTCACCATTCATTCCAATGGCTGGCGTCTATGTCATATGATCTTCACATTTCTCCCTGCAGAAAAAAAAAAACATGGCCGAACTTCGTTTTATTCTCGGTGTAAAATGCCTATTTAAAGTTTCTTTGGCCATTAAAATGCGTTTTGATGTCATTTGATGCGAGAAATATGAGTTGTTATTTCAGATTATGTGTGCAGTGGATGTACATGATCTTTAGTTTGCTAGTTATTACGAAGATTACTTCAGGAAATGGTGTCTATACAACATTTTCATTGTTACCAAGGTGGTTGCTAGGGACGCTGCTATCGATATTATTTCTGTTATGTTGTGTAACTGTTTAATGGTGTTATCTTTATTGCTACCCCCTTCCCCGTCAAAGTATAGTGTTGGTCCACAGCGCAAACGTATTAGTTTAACAAAATCCGCATCTAAAATGGTGCAGAAACGTTATTTTCCCCTGTACAATTCCAGTCTCACATCTCACAGCACATCGTCATTAACAAATACCGGAAACAGACCAGAACAGAGTGTACTTGCTTTTCTCTTTGAAAGTCATCACATAACGGCATTGTAATACACGGTTCGGCTGCATTAAATATTACATATCTGCCGTAGTTCGGTATTTATAGAGCCCTGATGAGAAGACTTCTAGACAAACATGAGGAACTGCCGCCAACACTGGAAACGTGACGTGGATCATAAATATATCAACAATTAAACAACATCTTACATTTCTTTTCACACAATGCGTCTCCTTGCAGTATCAACACTAATTCGGCGGACTTTTATATTTGATCCAATTGGTAGATAGGCTGTATTTACACCATAAAGGTGCACAGCTGATATAAAGGGACACCTAGTGGTTAAAGCATGTTATTGCATTTCATTATTTTTATTATTAGATATTAATAGAATCCCTATAAAGTATGTTCATTACTCGTTATTCTCTACTAATAGTTAAGTAAAGACTGTATATAATGACTATTTTGCACATCCCTTTCAAGATTTCAAGATTTTCTAAGGTTTATTGACATATCATATAGGCCTACACAACTATGGTGTAGTTATGCAATGAATGAAAAACTTGGGTCGCAGGTTCCTCAACAGTGCATTACAAGACATCTATCAATATTTGTGCATACCTCCAGCAATGTTAACTATGTTGAAGCACTTATTTTAACTGATATTATACATATGTATTATACTCTTATAAGATGTATGTAGATAGTATAAGAAATGTGCAGAATGTGACAATTTAACGGTGGAGGTACATATTGAAAGATGTCTTGTGATGCACTGTTGAGGAACCTGT
The DNA here is from genome assembly GCF_902827115.2 of Pseudochaenichthys georgianus. NCBI lineage: Eukaryota > Metazoa > Chordata > Actinopteri > Perciformes > Channichthyidae > Pseudochaenichthys > Pseudochaenichthys georgianus. The sequence continues at coordinate 10,877,268 of NC_047522.1, read as the reverse complement.
GACCAAAGTTTTTCATCTCCGACCTTGTCAGGTATTGAACAATCAATAAATAAAGAACACAAAATTATTAAATATAAAACACAGAATTGGTGTGATTATACTAAATGATTTACAAATAAACACCACTGCATATTTACAACTATACACATGCTGATGTAACGCAAATGTTTCCAACTTGGGATCAATAAAGTATATCTTATCTTAAGATGATCGATCGCTACTGCCATATTTGCACAATGTGCCTCTGAACCTTGACAAGTGCATTTTTCAGGCTCATCAATGAACAACAGGAGGGGTCACAGACATAAGACCAGCTGTTAAATAAAGCTCTTCTGACCTTAGCTGTCGTGTGGGTATATATTAATGCTGCCCATTATGGGCACAAGCAATTTTCACCCATTTATTAATTATATGTTTTAAATTTGAGGGTTTCCTATCCCCTAAACCTCCAGGGATGTACACAGTTTAATACTGGCAACTTCTTATTATGGGAAATATGAAAACTTCTTTTAAAACTACAACTCCCAGTAGAGACGTGCCATAGATAGAGAACACGTTGCGAAACACACAATAGCCAGCATGTGTAGTTCTGGGGACGGGGTGGGGGAGGGGGGGACGCGGTGGACCCGTGGTTCCATCCCATTTCAAGTGCTGTTCGACGCTCTGCACACTCTCCAATCACAGAGCTTGAGGACTATCACGGGGTTTGTCAAGCAAAGCAGAGAGAATACTTACTTCCGGGTGTAATATTCTGTAAAGCAAATGAGCTGCTCCGACCCTCGGTCCTGACGGACTCCAACTTGTGTTTATTAATCAAACAAATAAATAAACACAAGGATAATTATGTGTTATTGTTGAGTAAATGGAGAATTGCACAGGGGAAAATAACGTATCTATTGTGGTGATTGACATGATTCACCCACGGATCTATGGGATAGGGTATTGTTCTGCACGGACATTTTAGTGAGCCGGACTTACAGTCTCCGCCGGTCTTCGCTTCCCGGGCATGAAGCTGTTTACATGTGTTTTGAGATGCTAAATAAAAGTCTAGCTTGTACCTTTGATACCCCGCCTCCGACTCCCATCTCTCGGCACCACACTATGGCACAATTTTAGATGCTAATACGTTTGCACTGTGGACCAACACTATACATTGACGGGGAAGGGGGTAGCAATAAAGATAACACCATTTTACCCAACATAACATAAATAATATCGATAGCAGCGTCCCTAGCAACCACCTTGGTAACAATGAAAACGTTGTATAGACACCATTTCCTGAAGTAATCTTCGTAATAACTAGAAAACTAAAGATCATGTACATCCACTGCACACATAATCTGAAATAACAACTCATATTTCTCGCATCAAATGACATCAAAGGGAATTTTAATTGCCAAACTAACCTTAAAATAGGCATTTTCCACCGAGAATAAAACGAATGTCGGCCATGTTTTTTTTTTCTGCAGGGCGAAATGTGAAGATCACGTGACAGACGCCAGCCATTGGAATGAATGGTGAAAAAAAACGTAGGCATTTTACAATTTCAGAGGCGTTTTCGTAGAAATACTACGTCCTACGTTGTGGACCAACGTAGTTATTACAGGTTTTTTTATGAGACTGGGTTGGTTCCTGCAGGTTTCTCCAACTCTAATTTAAGACTTTTTAAGACCACTTTAAATAGAATTTAAGACCTATTTCACGGCAAGAAAGTATGAAGGAAAATTGCTATGAAAGAAGAAATACGTCCCATAATTACTTACAAAGTAAATGTATTCATGTTCAACATAAGAACAATGACTGAATATAACAGCATAACAGTACAGAACGTGTAGACAAAAAGTGTGTGTGTGTGTGTTAGGGCTGTGCAATTAATCGTATTTTAAAAACAACATAATCGAAAAAAACGATTATTTTGCTTTGCTAGGTTGTGACAGTGCACTAGAACATTTGATCTAATTAATTTTAGTCTAATTTATTTTTATTTTTATTATTTATATATGTTTAGTAGCTTGTGGAAGTGCCCTCCAAAATATTTGTTGTCCTTGTTTATTGGTATTTATTATTTTGATATTATTTATTTAAATGTATCATTTATGTAATCCTCTCTGAAGAACCAGCACCTTACCGTGGTAGAGAGGTTTGTGTGCCCTGATGAACCTGGGGGCTGTGTTGTCTGGAACCTTGTGTTCCTGGTAGGGTCTCCCATGGCAAATTGGTCTCAGGCAAGGGGTCAGACTAAGATTGGTTCAAAAGACCTCATGAAAGACGACACAGGAAGTGAGGATACCCGGCCCGGAGGAAGCCCGGGGTCCCCTTCTGGAGCCAGGCCCAGAAGGAGGACTCGTCGGCGAGCGTCTGGTGGCCGGGCTTGCCACGGAGCCCGGCCGGGCCCAGCCCGAAAAGGCAACGTGGGCAACACCTCCGCTTCTCCGTCCCGCGGGCCCACCACCTACGGGAAACATCGATGGGGTCGGGTGCGCTGCCAGAAGGGTGGCAGTGAAAGCGGAGGGTCTCGACGGACCAGACCCGGGCGGCAGAAGCTGGCTTTGGGGACGTGGAACGTCACCTCTCTGGGGGGTAAGGAGCCGGAGCTTGTGCGGGAGGTGGAGCGGTACCAGTTGGATCTGGTTGGGCTCACCTCTACGCACAGCGTCGGCTCTGGAACCTTACTTCTGGATAGGGGTTGGACTCTATTCTTCTCCGGAGTTGCTCAAGGTGTGAGGCGCCGGGCGGGTGTGGGGATACTCACAAGTCCCCGGTTAGGTGCTTCGTTGTTGGAGTTTACCCCAGTGGACGAGAGGGTCGCCTCCCTACGCCTGCGGGTTATGGGGGGGAAAACTCTGACTGTTGTGTGTGCTTATGCACCCAACAGCAGTTCAGAGTATTCGGCCTTCTTGGAGACCCTGGAAAGAGTCCTGTATGGGGCTCCTGAAGGGGACTCTTTAGTCTTGCTGGGAGACTTCAACGCACATGTGGGCAATGATGGAGACACTGGGAGGGGCGTGATTGGGAGGAACGGCCCCCCTGATCTGAACCGGAGTGGTGGTTTGTTACTGGACTTCTGTGCTAGTCATGGATTGGCCATAACAAACACCATGTTCGAACATAAGGATGCTCATAAGTGTACGTGGTACCAGAGCACCCTAGGCAGAAGGTCCATGATCGATTTCGTTATCGTATCATCGGACCTGAGGCCGTATGTTTTGGACACTCGGGTAAAGAGAGGGGCGGAGTTGTCAACTGATCACCATCTGGTGGTGAGTTGGGTCGAGTGGCGGGGGAAGCCTCTGGATAGACCTGGTAAGCCCAAACGTGTAGTTCGGGTGAACTGGGAACGTCTGGAGGAGGCCCAAGTTCAGGAGGCCTTCAACTCACACCTCCGGCGGAGCTTTTCGGGCATTCCTGTGGAGGTTGGGGACATTGAACCAGAGTGGTCGGTGTTCAAAGCCTCTATTGCCGAAGCCGCGGTGGGGAGCTGTGGTCTCAAGGTCCCTCAAGGGGCGGTAACCCTCGAACCTCCTGGTGGACACCGGTGGTCAGGGAAGCCTTCCGACTGAAGAAGGAGGCCTTCAGGGATTTGTTATCCCGGGGGACTCCCGAGGCAGTTGCAAGGTACCGACAGGCCCGAAGGGCAGCAGCCTCATCCGTGGCCGAGGCAAAGCAGCGGGTGTGGGAGAAGTTTGGAGAAGACATGGAGAAGGACTTTCGGGCGGCACCAAAGTTGTTCTGGAAAACTGTCCGACACCTCAGGAGGGGGAAGCAGGGAACCATCCAAGCTGTGTACAGTAAGGATGGGACGTTGTTGACCTCAACTGATGGAGTGTTGGGACGTTGGAAGGAACACTTTGAGGAACTCCTGAACCCGACAACTCCGCCCTCTATGTTAGAGGCAGAGCTGGAGTATGACGGGGGATCAACACCAATCTCCCGGAGGGAGGTCACTGAGGTTGTCAAACAACTCCACAGTGGCAAAGCCCCGGGGGTGGATGAGATCCGCCCGGAAATGCTGAAGGCTCTGGGTGTTGAGGGACTGTCATGGTTGACACGTCTCATCAACGTTGCGTGGAAGTCGGAAACAGTACCGAAGGAGTGGCAGACCGGGGTGGTGGTCCCCCTTTTCAAAAAGGGGGATCAGAGGGTGTGTGCCAATTACAGAGGCATCACACTACTCAGCCTCCCCGGGAAAGTTTACTCCAAGGTACTCGAAAGGAGGGTCAGGCCAATTGTCGAACCTCAGATTGAGGAGGAACAATGCGGATTCCGTCCTGGTCGTGGAACGACGGATCAGCTTTTTACTCTCGCAAGGATCCTGGAGGGGGCCTGGGAGTACGCCTATCCGGTCTACATGTGTTTTGTAGACTTGGAGAAGGCGTATGACCGGGTTCCCAGGGAGTTACTGTGGGAGGTGCTGCGGGAGTATGGGGTGAGGGGGTCTCTACTCAGGGCCATCCAATCTCTGTACTCCCAAAGCGAGAGCTGTGTCCGGGTCCTCGGCAGTAAGTCGGACCCATTTCCGGTGAGGGTTGGCCTCCGCCAGGGCTGCGCTTTGTCACCAATCCTGTTTGTAATATACATGGATCGGATTTCGAGGCGTAGTCGTGGGGGGGGGGGGGTCTGCAGTTCGGTGGACTAAGGATTGCACCACTGCTTTTTGCAGATGATGTGGTTCTGATGGCTTCATCGGTCTGCGACCTTCAGCACTCACTGGATCGGTTCGCAACCGAGTGTGAAGCGGCTGGGATGAGGATCAGCACCTCCAAATCTGAGGCCATGGTTCTCAGCAGGAAACCGATGGACTGTCCACTCCAAGTAGGGAATGAATCCTTACCCCAAGTGAAGGAGTTCAAGTATCTCGGGGTCTTGTTCTCGAGTGAGGGAACAATGGAGCGTGAGATGGGCCGGAGAATCGGAGCAGCGGGAGCGGTATTGCAGTCGCTTTACCGCACCGTTGTGACGAAAAGGGAGCTGAGCCAGAAGGCAAAGCTCTCTGTCTACCGGGCCATTTTCGTTCCTACCCTCACCTATGGTCATGAAGGATGGGTCATGACCGAAAGAACGAGATCGCGGATACAAGCGGCCGAGATGGGTTTCCTCCGCCGGGTGGCTGGTGTCTCCCTTAGAGATAAGGTGAGAAGTTCGGTCATCAGGGAGGGACTCGGAGTTGAGCCGCTCCTCCTTCGCGTCGAAAGAAGCCAGTTGAGGTGGTTCGGGCACCTAGTTAGGATGCCACCTGGGCGCCTCCCTAGGGAGGTGTTCCAGGCACGTCCAGCTGGGAAGAGACCAAGGGGTAGACCTAGGACCAGGTGGAGGGATTATATCTCTTCGCTGGCCTGGGAGCGCCTTGGGATCCCCCAGTCAGAGCTGGTTGATGTCGGCAGGGAAAAGAAAGTTTGGGGCTCTCTGCTGGAACTGCTACCCCCGCGACCCGACCACGGATAAGCGGGAGAAGATGGATGGATGGATTTATGTAATTTATTTTTGTATTGGCTTTTCAGTTGAATTATACGTTCAGTGTAATCAACAGTTACAAAGATACTGTTCAAATTTATTATTTGTTTTAAAGGGGACCTATCATGCAAAATGCACCTTTGTACGTCTTTTATACATGAATATGTGTCCCCGGTGTTCCAGGGAACTCACCAAGTGTCAGAAAACACAACCCTCTCTATTTTCCTCCTTCGCCAAATCTCTAAAAAAGGGGCTGCAACGGATCTGAAAAAAACGGATCCAGTTTTCAATACTTTTCTACGTCACAGAGAAGTCCTCGGCTTATTGGTCAACTCTCCACCTATCAGGGGAATGAGCCACGGCCACGTGCATTGCCAAACCTCTCATTCGCATATAGGCAGGCTAAATCAACCCACATCTGTGTTTTTGCCTGCTCTTGCCAGGATGTCTAAGATAGTTAAACGTTGTGCTGTTGTTGGCTGCAAGACTCGAGACAGGGGACTGCATGCAATGCCATCAGTGGAAAAAGAAATGAATCTGTGGCTAGACTTCATTTACAAGGGACATGTGCCAGAAGACCACGGCAGATTTCTGTTTGTGTGTTCCAAACATTTTACGACGGACATGTTTATGAACTTGTCTCAAGTCCAACACGGATATGTCTCCAAAGTAATGCTAAACCCGGGATCAATACCAACCATCCGGGACCAGGCCAGTGAGGACACATCCAATTTTGAAGCTGTACGTTTTTATTTAGCGGTGTTTTTCCTGATAAAGCTATCTCTAGCTTGTAGCATGTAGCATGTAGCTTCGCCGCATCAATGTCGCCTCAAACCCAAATAGTAATCGGTTAGGTGTTTATATATTTTTGTAGCATTTTATTTTGTACGCTCCGCAGTCTTTGCTTTGTCATTTGAATTATCAGGCATTTGCTAACATGTTCAGACATACTGCCGTAATGGCGATCTGTGTGAAGGCTGTAAAGCCACGCCCTAGGCGATAACACAAGTATTTATTCTCCTATTTATTAGTATTTTGTATCCTCTACAATCATATTGAGTAAGTTATAATAACAAACGTAATCTTCTGTAGGCAAGTGCCGTTTTTTCCAGCGTTATATGTAAACGCTTTTGTGATTGGAGTCTGTAAGAACGATCAGATATCATCGATCTGTAAGCTAAGCTACGCTAATGAGACATGCCGTGTTTTGCAGCGTTATATGTAAAAGCTTTTGTGTGTTTACTTGTTTGCGCACATGAATATAAATGGGGGTGTGTTAGGATACAACACTGTGTATGTATGCGAGGGGGGACACACACCACGAGTAAAACTGAGCTAAAGCCCCGTCGGTCTGTTGTTGTTGACAAGGCCTTACCTCTAGCAACAGGCTAATTAGTGGCTAGCACTCATTACAGTCAGTCTACTGAGCTCAGCCCCTCTCCAACACATCATCTGTATTGAGTCAGAAACACAGCATGCACGTTACGGTTCAAAACTAACTCAGATTGGAAAAGGCTAAGCAAAGAGCTTTGCTAAATAGAGAGTTTTGCTAAATAGAGAGTTTTGCTAAATAGAGAGTTTTAGCCCCATCTTTTGGGATTTCAGACTATATTTATCCAAATAGTATTTTCTCATCCTGAATACTAAGTTGAGATGATTTTGTTCTAACTATGTGTTCTTCTTTACAGGCCAGCACCTCACATACAATTTGTACATCCTTTGCTATTATTTACATTTTTTTGTATCATGGCGGAAATGAAAGACTGTACCTGGCAGCCCTGCACTACAATGAAAACGCTGAGCGTGCACAAGCCACTACATCCACTGGAAACCCTCTGTATAAACTGCAGTTCCCAAAGGCCAGGAAGGGAGAATGCAGAGCAAAACCAGTAAAGACTGACCCCACATTCCGTAAGTGTTTAAAATATTTATTATACAACTATTTACAAATATAAAATATAAAAATTAGAAAGAAGTTTCAGTTTTTTACATGCATATACTAATCTAAACCACATTTTTTGTTGTGCTTTTTTTACCATTGCACAGCCCTACGTGGCCAACTTGATGGACCTCATCTTCGACCAAGTCTTTGTGGACCCTGCACCATTATGAGCGACCTGACAGGGAGGAGGTCATCGCCGGGTATGCTACACGGTTCAATTTGGCTGCTGTCTGAACCCAACAACGACATTTCACGGATCAGGAAACTCCCTGCGTATCCTGAGGACAACGCAGGCCGGAATCACCACTCTGATCCTGCGTCCAAGGAAGCCCCAGCACCAGCTCACAAAGCTTCTGTAAAAATATTTAGTGTCATTTATACAAAATACAAGTAAGCTACATTTAGTTTTTTTTTTATGGGTTTTTTTAACCGTTGATTTTGACAATAAAGTTCCAAGTTGATATCAAAATGTGTCGTGATTATTCATGTTTGGATGGGTAAAGAATATTCTGATTTCAAAAGCATAAGGTTGTGTGTGGACTTGTTTGTCTTACACATGGGTGTGTTATGCCATTGCTGTGTAGTATATAATATAATAGTACATGTACAATGACAGAATGAAAGATTGCATAAAGCCATATACACCAGTATTTATTTCCATGAACAATATTAGCATTCGTTTTACAATTTCAGTCAAAACAAACAAACCGCTCTATTTGCCTCAACTGTCGTCCACCATGTTCAGCTCTGTAAATATGCAACGCATTCTGCATGGAGAACACATTTAGGCACACAGGCTCCAATCCAGGATGGTCCACCATACAGGTTACAGAGTCCTCAAGTTACTGCATCCGTCTTGACACATTGTGATAAACATATATTGAATGACATGTGAAAAATGTATTTAAACAGACAACTTAGTAAAGCTATCAAAAATGTTACCTGTAGTATCTCCATGCAGCACAAATTCTCCATTCAGAAGGCATCGTGGCGCAATTTGCACAAAGAAGTCAATAACTGAGCTTTTAAAAACACATGAAACTACACACATTGCTGACAACTTGTTGTTGGAGTTATACTTTTTATCATCCTAAGTTATTCAATGTTCCAACGGTTGTTGCACGATGTTGGAAGAAAAGGACTGTAAACTATTAATAAACGCAATGAGGCCATTGTATATATGCTGACAATATGAATGTCTCCCTTTATAAATATATATATATATATATATCGCTGTTTTTGCGTTACAAACTGTACACATTGCATTCTTGCTAATTAGCCAAACTATGAACGAAATAAGGAGCAAGCATCGTAACAGAGTAAAATACATAGGGACAACAGCTTGTCAGCTAACCATTCAGAAACGTCCTGCTGCAACCGAGATTTTTGCACCTCCACCAAAACCTCCGCTGCTTCAGGGTCAGTTTCTGGATCAAATTGATAGTATGCTTGAACACATGCATTGCTCTGAGATGACATGTTTATTCGACACTCGTAATCACAGCAAGCATATGGTAACGTGACTCTCGCCGGCTCATGCCTGCTCTTCTGCAGGGGGGCGTGGTCAGCTGCTGCTCAGAATTTTCAAAGACGGGCTTGGAATAGAGCGAAAATGAGCGAAACGAGGCATGTCTAAAAAATGATCTGTTTGGTATTTTGAAAAATAAAATGTATAAATATACCTTATATAGGGTATGGTCATACACTATATCATTTAAATATAGCATGATAGGTCTCCTTTAAAGTTCAATAAATGGATGTTTTCAAAGTCAATGAATAATCGTATTTAATAATCGTGATATCAATTACTGACCAAAATAATCGTGATTATGATTTTTTCCATAATCGAGCAACCCTTGTGTGTGTGTGTGTGTGTGTGTGTGTGTGTGTGTGTGTGTGTGTGTGTGTGTGTGTGTGTGTGTGTGTGTGTGTGTGTGTGTGTGTGTGTGTGTGTGAAAATAGCTATATTCAGAGCTCTGCTGCCTTGGCTACAATCTTTCATCGTTGCTGTTGTATGATTGGTGTTTAGCTACGGTATTTAGCGTCTACAGCACCTCTGCTTTTAGGGTTGACGTAGACCCAAACATCGCCCGGAGGTCCCCCGGTGTTGTTGCGGGAGCTGTTGCACTAGCTAACGCTGCACTAGTTAACGCTACATTAGCAAGATAAACGCTAATGTATTTTGCAAAAGCTGCAGCGGGCTTCAAACACGTTCCCTCCAAGCACTAAATGTGATGTTTTCCAACCAAATTGAAGAAGATTTGAAGATACATGAGTTTCTGATTGCCGCTAGCTGACGCTTGGTTGCTAGGTTACTAGCTGGGTGTTCTCCAATAAGGGGCCGGGAGAAACAAAGTTAGTGATTACTGGTTCCATGTTGATTTATTTCAATACAAATTGTTGGGGGGAACTGAAAGGCTCTTACCGTACTGGTTACTTTGCAGCCCGTACATTTCCCCCAAAACACATTTAGACGTGATCGCTACACAGAAGTACCTTTCAAATCCCATCATTTTTAAGACCACCTTCTAGATCATATTTAAGACCTTTTTAAGGCCTTAAATTCAGATTATCAAATGTTAGCCTTTTTAAGACCCCGCGGGAATCCTGTGTTTTGCTATTCAGTCATTGACAGTCATCATAAGCTCACCACAGTATATTTCAGGCTGTTAGACCATTGGTTTTCTTTTAAATCCTTTGGGGTTCATCAATCCTACAGCATTGAGAGATGCTAAGCATTGATGGGTCCACACAAGCACATTTCCATTCCTCCGGGCGTTTTGTGGAACAAAACAATCAAGCAGGGTTAGAAAGTCACACGGTACATTACAATGACGGATTCCTGAAAGCCCGATAAAGACCCTCACATCAATGCCAGTTTCAATTGATTACTTTTAATGAGTGCAAATAAATAATGCACGACTTTCTCGCACACTATGCCCCATCCCACCCCCCCCCCCCACACACACACAGAAATTTAAAAAGTTGAATGCCCTTCAATTGCTTTCCCTTTGTTAGAATGTCTTTGAGCGAATTGCTTGTTAGCACTTTGCCAGCCACCAGATCCCAATCGCAAACATAAGACGGTGTCAGAGGACCCTTCATCCTGTTAAGACAGGGGCGCCGGTCAGCATTAGTGAAAGCATGTGGGAGCATTTGTATTAATTCCTGGGAAATCCAAATTACCCAGAGTAGTACGACTTTTAAAGGCAATGCTAAGGATATGTCCTTTTTTAAAACTTATTTACTCAGTTAAACCTATTATGCAAAATCCACTTTTTGATGTATTTTATACATGTGTCCCCTCTGTGTAATGAGATTCTGAAAAAAGAATTGCTCACTTTTTGTCCTGATCCATTTATATAAAAAACTGTCTGAAAATGTGTAACTATTAGCCAATGTGTAACCATTAGCCAATAACCAACCAAGGTAACTGCCTTATCACCTGAATCTCCTCCTAGAGCACCATTGTGTGTTTTTTTTTTAAACCAAATTACTTTCATCTAAAGTAATTTAGTCATTAGTTTTTCAGACTTTTGAAACAGGTCTGAAACAGAGGGGTTTATGGGATGCTACACTGCATTATCTGTTTGGTATTTCGAGCAAAACACTTCAGAGACATGTTTTGTTTATATCTGAGAACTATAATATATTGATGAAAAACATTATAATAGGGACCTTTAATGTTTGCAGAGTATGTTTGTTCTTGCTGCTGTGTCTTCAGCAGCAAGAAAAGACACATTCACACCTGACAGCTCAAATACAAAATGTCTGCACTTACAACCACCAGGTCCCCACAAATGGCAATGTCTGTCCAATCATCTGTCCCACACCTGGGACAAGAAAAAGCCTAACTCAACGAAGACTTAAAGTTGATGGTATGCATGGTCCCCTAAAGATGATTTTGGACGTCATCCCCTGGCCATTCATTGAGGTTCATCATCAGCATCTAAAAAGGTAGGGTCTGCAGATACACAATAAGCATTACTACAGGCAGCCCACTAAAGAAATTATGAGATTAGTGTAACATATGCATGTTTCGCAATCACCTGTTTGGATCAAGCGGCAAACTCTGGGGCAGAGCCGGGAGGCCAATAAGGAAGTGCCACAAACAGCAGTTCATCTATTGGCCGATAGGCGAAGGCTGCAGAAAGGAGCAATTTCCATAGACCCCCATGTTAAAATGCCTAACTTTACAGCAGAAATAAACATGTTTCTACCCCTGGATGCAATACAAATTATTCAGGATATAGTTAGATTCCGCCTTCATGATTATGAATTGGTGAGTGAATTGTTTTATAACGCAACCCTTTTATTTATATTAGGTCTTGACGTTTTTGTATAAATTAGGGCGTGGTCACCTTGAGTGACAGGTTTCTGCAGTGAGTGCTGCTTCTAGCTTTCTGTCTCTCTGCTAGCAGCTCAGCAAGCTCCAGGATGCTACAGGGGCTCAACTGCTCGGCTGATCCCGGGAACACAACTTGAACCCAGAATTGTTTGTTGTGTCTGTGCCTGGTGGAGTATTCTTCATTTAAATATCTGACGTATCTTTATAGCTCTGCAGTTAAAACAGACCATCCCTGAATGCAGTTTCTTCAGTAAGTGAAATTCAAGCACTTTATTTTGTACTGGTCTTTTTATTCAGCTAACGAGCGAGAGGAAGCTACATCTGTGCTAACGATGGTATCCGTAACATACAAGGTAAACCATAGTAGAGAAGTGTAAAACATGAAGAAGGATTATAGAACAAACGGCTTCTGTGTGAGGTTGGTAAAATAAGGTCATGCTCGTACATTAGTTAGTTTGCTAGTTAGTGGTTAGTTAACCCAGCTTCCCCAAATGTCTTTTTTTTTTGTGTCTATATACGCCGGGATCCGGAGTCATGGATGATCCGGTTGCTGCGGTCCTGTGTCCTGGATCGCGAGCCCTGGATCTTGAGTCATGGCTGTGCCTGTTGCTGTGGTCCTGGATCATAAGTCCTGGATGGATATCCTCGTGGATTCATCTTCCTATTATACACACATGCATTTCCAAACATTTGGACCAGGGGTCCGATATTCCGCATTTGACCGATTATCGGTATCGGCCTTTTTTTATCAAATTGCCGATAAAACTTTGGCTCTGATGCGGCCGTTTGTCTGGCTACAGTCACCACTCTCTCTGTACACGAGCAATGTCCCGCCCACAGCGCTATCTTATAGGCTATTACTGAAGTGTCAATCAACACTGAAGATTTTCCCGGTGGGAGCCAGCCAGAGAGGCGGGACCTTCTCAGATTACAGGCAGGTGCGAATAACACAGACAAAGGCAAGCAGCAGCGCGGAGCGGCAGATTCATACATGTGTTTCGAAGGTAAATCAGTTGAAAGCCGAAGTTCAATAAACATCCCAATCCCTTTTCTGAAGTTGCAAAAACACCACGATCTTATGATGCAATTCTATCAGTTTCCCAGTTACACAGGGACGCGAAAAGTCAGTCAGAGTTGGGGGTGCGTGCAGCGTCTGGGGGGGGGGCTGCGAGTAGAGCCTCGCAGTTTTTCAGTTTGATATGTGAAGCTCATTAGCTAGCCAACATATATCTTGCAAATATTTAGCAACATATTAGAAGTGAGGCTACTAGACTAACGTTAGGTCTACTGTAATAGCCTCACTTTTAATATTTTGCAAAACATTAGTTAGCACTAGTGTTTTACAGTTGCTAGCAGCTTATTGGGATGTTATGCTAGATAGGCAGGCATTGTTTTGATATAATAAATTAAACATTATTGTTAGTTAAGCATGTCAGCCTGCAGCCCCACTTTTAACTCTCTGTCTCTAACTCATTGCAGATGGCTGGACTAAAGAAAAGGGCACAGAGAGGAAACCAGTTGTAAGATGTTTAAAAGTTCATTAAACATAATATATGCTTAAATGCATTTCAAATAAGTTGTGTTGGAGTTTGTGTTATTCTACATTTTGACACCAAGATTTTCTGATTTTACTGCAAATGTATATCGGTTCCAAATATCGGTTATCGGTCTCCTTGATTACTAATAATCGGTATCGGCCTTGAAAAAGCCATATCGGTCGATCCCTAATTTGGACTACCTATGTTGCAAATGTATTATCTTTTCAATTTACACACGGCATCTATTGCACGTCTGTCCATCCTGGGAGAGGGATCCCTCCTCTGTTGCTCTCCCTGAGGTTTCTCCCATTTTCCCCTTTAAACTGTGGGTTTTCTCCGGAAGTTTTTCCTTGTACGATGTGAGGGTCTAAGGACAGAGGGTGTCGTATTGTCATACTGATATTCTGTACAAACTGTGAAGTCCACTGAGACAAATGTAACATTTGTGATATTGGGCTATATAAATAAACATTGATTGATTGATAGTTAGGTAACTGTATGCATTGATATTGTAAAAAGGACCCCAACTATACAATAATATACAATCCAACTGATAAGATACAGTAAGGGCTTTTTTTTTAAGGATAATCAAGAAGATGACCAACACATGTTACTTTACTATCTGTTTGTTTAAAGTTTCCAGGTGATGCAGACAGACCAGAGGATGCTGACCACGAGAGACAGACCTATTCCTAACATCAGTGAACTTCAGCATGGACTCAAAGGTACAAAGACCCCTTTCATACTGTACAAAGAATCGAGAAACGTTCTGGTTTAAATAGATAAAGTAACAACTATAATACACTGATATACATTCCATTAAACATGACTAAATACTGACACATCAGGGAAGTTGACTGTTCCTTCCTTGCAAAAAGTTTAGATTTGACCAAGCAACAGGCAACATGATTTTTTTGTCATCTTTCACATGTCAATGTATTCAAGGCAATTATTATTTTACTTTGTGAAAATTACTACCATTTGTCTCTACATATTGTCTGTAAAAACGTGGTAAAAGTGGTTCTTGCAGTGAGACAACCGAACAGCATGATTCTACATTTACACTAAGTTCTGATAACAGTTGAATATTATTTTAATAATAACATATATTTTAATTTTGATTAACTGCAGACAGACTGTTCATTCATAATCTGATCTATCTTTGTAGTACAAAGTGATGAATTTCAAAAACGCATTCAAACAATTTTGTATTTCTACAGCCCTCAAACGCACCTCTTTCATAAATAACACACTTACTCTGCAATAATGTCATATGTTTGATGTTTCTTGTCATTTCTGTCAGGAAAGAACATACCTGAAGGACACAACTGCCTCACCGATTTCTACGAGGGGCAAGAAGAAAATGAAAAGCTGATATGAGCTTAAAGACCAATACAATACAATATAATATATTTTAATCTGTAAAGCACTTTGAATCGCCACGTGCAGAAAAGTGCTATATAAATAAAATTGCCTTGCCTTGCCTTGCAAGACATTCACTAAGAAAATACACTTTTATTGTGAACACAATGATCTGCACACTGAATAGTGTGTAGTCATCATTTGTTTGTGACAGATGCAGTTAGGTGGTTTCTTCATCAGGCCTGGGGCCTCATTTATAAAGCCTTGCGTAGGATTGGCGTGAGAAGGTTGTTTACGTAGGACAAAGCAAATAAATACGCACAGACACTTTCCAATTCATAAAAGACTGCGTACCGGCACAGGACTTGCGTACGGCACATCCTATGCCGGTTTCCCTTTATAAATCACAATCAACTCTAAATGCGGCGCAGCTTTTGCGGACTTCACGTAACGCCCATATTTGCCTATAAATAGTCAAAGAAACGCCCATTCATTCATTCATTTTGAGTGACTGCATGAAGAAGATCGCAGGAAATGACGACAGAACAGCTAAAAAACACATCTCACACCGTGTCAGATTTTGGTTATTTTGGGGAGGTCGAGATAAATCATATTGTTTGGTGGATGGAGTTTGAACCAGAGTAGCAGCATGGAGGTCGGATCGTCACCAAAATAAATAAATAAGTGTTCCGTAAAATGTTAATGGAAACACATAGCCTAACCTTCCTCAGACTGTGTGTTTGTACCGGGGACAGGAGACACCCCCTTGATGAGAAACTGTAAGAAATGATCGGGGGAATCCCTCCGGAGTGGAGTCATGACGACTGGATCTGAATAATTGTTTTGTATTTGGTGGTTTGAGTTCCAGCTGTTTATCAGCAACTATATATCCATAATCCACCAGTTAAAGGAAATACAACTAATGTGTTGTGTTATATTAGCTGTACAATTACCACATATGGTGTTCTTAGTTTCCATACCTCCTGTGTTTTACGAGCGACTTATCAAGTAGGCTATTGGCGAACGGCATAAAACATGATTAAACATGATAGTATATAAAACCATGCTCGTATCTATACAACCTATAGAAATGCAAAACGGCGTCAGTTTAAAGTAAGTATGTCCTTCTGTTTACCACATCATGTATGAGAATACATTTTTTAAAAAGAGAACATAATCGAGGGGTGATCAATAACATTTCCGTATTTATTTATTTCTCCAAGTTATGTTTTTCTGATTCATTGCCTAGGGTCCCGCCCAGGAGTGAACAACCAATTAGAAGATATGAAGGGAGGAGCAACCAACACAACCCCTTCCCGCTTATGTGTATAATTACTGTAACATTCTTACACTCGGGGCTGTCTTCTGACTGACTGTCCTGATACGTCTATCACACGGTAGTAGAATTCAGCCCGGAGTACTCTGTATTTTGTATTGTTGCTTTTACCATTAAACTCAGCTTATTGCTTATCTCATAACTCGGTGTTCGAGTCCTTTCCTTGAAAAGACTACTCATCAAACAATCGGCACGGAGCAGATTCGAACCTTCAACCACGCCACTGGGTGGTGCTCCAACAACATCCACGCTGTCTCAATTGATCCACACTGTGAATATGAGAGGGGAACATGTGTGTAATAAATGCTTTAGACCAGGGGTTCTCAACGTTTTGATGAGTGAGGGCCAATTTAGGTACCCAATATTGGATTGAGGGCCGCCCAAGAAAAAACGGAACACAAAATAATTCCAAAACAAATCCTTTCTTTATTGTACTAACCAATTACCGCAACTCGCGAGATGCCTAGTTGCCATGCATCCAGTAGTCTAGCAAACTTTCCACAAGCTGTCATTCATAATTTAGGAATGACAACCCAGGGGGCGCAGTTTTACCATTCTTAACCCTCTGGAGTCTACAGTAAGGGTATTTTCTCGATTTTTAGATGTTTTCTTAAATCACCTTTTTAAATGTATTTCTTCTAACATGGCACCCCATGTGTTAAATATCAAAATGTTCAGGACAATCTCTGGTCTTGCTATATATGCATATTGCTCACCTTAGAGCACTGTTTGATGAGATAAGTAGCTCAAAAGCTTAAAATGTGACATCCGATTTTTGGAAAATCTTCAAAACTCTTGTGAAAACACAAATGTACTCATGTGATGGAATTGTTTTGGTGTTTTAGATTTGGTTACCAAAGTCCTAGGATCACAAAAGCAGTGGAATATTTTGAGTAAAACAGGTGTTTATCACTCTACTTTCACCACAGCAGGGACTGAGATACATTAGGACTGAATAATGACTTCATATTACATACCAAGGCTCATGTGATGTGTACAAATACACATTGAGCATTCAACCTTTTTTTTTCAACCAACAATTTATTATAAATATGTTTTTTTCAGGCTGCTGCCCTTCGGGCCTGTCGGTACCTTGCAACTGCCTCGGGAGTCCCCCGGGATAACAAATCCCTGAAGGCCTCCTTCTTCAGTCGGACGGCTTCCCTGACCACCGGTGTCCACCAGGAGGTTCGAGGGTTACCGCCCCTTGAGGCACCTAGGACCTTAAGACCACAGCTCCCCGCCGCGGCTTCGGCAATAGAGGCTTTGAACACCGACCACTCTGGTTCAATGTCCCCAACCTCCACAGGAATGCCCGAAAAGCTCCGCCGGAGGTGTGAGTTGAAGGCCTCCTGAACTTGGGCCTCCTCCAGACGTTCCCAGTTCACCCGAACTACACGTTTGGGCTTACCAGGTCTATCCAGAGGCTTCCCCCGCCACTCGACCCAACTCACCACCAGATGGTGATCAGTTGACAACTCCGCCCCTCTCTTTACCCGAGTGTCCAAAACATACGGCCTCAGGTCCGATGATACGATAACGAAATCGATCATGGACCTTCTGCCTAGGGTTAGTGCTGCGTACCGGTACGCCGAACCGGTACTGGACTTGTAAAAAGTTTCGGTTCAAGTCCGGTTAAAACCGGAACGTCAGGAACCGGTACTTGGACTCGCAAAAAAACTAGCACTTACGTATATTCTGGTGTCTGTGGTTATTTAAACATTCCCTGATAAACGTGATTCAGTGTCAATAAATGAGTGCTAATCCCAGTGTGCTCAGTGTACAACATCACATGTCATTTCACCTTCGATTCACGGTTTGAAGACGTAGCATTTCCCCACATGCTAATGCTAACCGGAAGTGAAGAATTTTCAGAATAAAAGTATTAAGTAAATAGTGTGAACTTCCGGATTTTCAGAATAAAACTGATTTAAATTAAATAGTGTATTTAATTCAAAATTACGCCATATCAACATTGATTTTAATTTCTAACAGTATGTATGTACATCACTATGTATGTAGTATGTACTGTATAATGTAAACATTATTATTATATTGAACTTTGTAGTAGTTCACTGTAGTTGCTGTCATAAGTCATTTGTAGACTAAGTGGAAAAAAGTGTTTTTTTTACATTTGTACTTTTTAGAGAAATGTAGACACAAGTTGGAAGGGAGCACAATAAACCTGACGAGTTTGAATTTCAGTTGTTTATGAGTTAATTTCAATTGATAATTAGCTCACAATAAGTTCACTTTAGTTACTCGCACAACTTGACACAAGCCATGGGTTCAGGTCCGGACTTATAAGTCCGGACCTGAACCTGAACCTCTGGACTTGAGTCCGGACCTGAACCTGAATGTGAGTCCAGGTACGCAGCACTACCTAGGGTGCTCTGGTACCACGTACACTTATGAGCATCCTTATGTTCGAACATGGTGTTTGTTATGGCCAATCCATGACTAGCACAGAAGTCCAGTAACAAACCACCACTCCGGTTCAGATCAGGGGGGCCGTTCCTCCCAATCACGCCCCTCCAAGTGTCTCCATCATTGCCCACATGTGCGTTGAAGTCTCCCAGCAAGACTAAGGAGTCCCCTTCAGGAGCCCCATACAGGACTTTTTCCAGGGTCTCCAAGAAGGCCGAATACTCTGAACTGCTGTTGGGTGCATAAGCACACACAACAGTCAGAGTTTTCCCCCCCATAACCCGCAGGCGTAGGGAGGCGACCCGCTCGTCCACTGGGGTAAACTCCAACAACGAAGCACCTAACCGGGGACTTGTGAGTATCCCCACACCCGCCCGGCGCCTCACACCTTGAGCAACTCCGGAGAAGAATAGAGTCCAACCCCTATCCAGAAGTAAGGTTCCAGAGCCGACGCTGTGCGTAGAGGTGAGCCCAACCAGATCCAACTGGTACCGCTCCACCTCCCGCACAAGTTCCGGCTCCTTCCCCCCCAGAGAGGTGACGTTCCACGTCCCCAAAGCCAGCTTCTGCCGCCCGGGTCTGGTCCGTCGAGACCCTCCGCTTTCACTGCCACCCTTCTGGCAGCGCACCCGACCCCATCGATGTTTCCCGTAGGTGGTGGGCCCGCGAGACGGAGAAGCGGAGGTGTTGCCCACGGATGAGGCAGCAGCCTCATCCGTGGCCGAGGCAAAGCAGCGGGTGTGGGAGAAGTTCGGAGAAGACATGGAGAAGGACTTTCGGGCGGCACCAAAGTTGTTCTGGAAAACTGTCCGACACCTCAGGAGGGGGAAGCAGGGAACCATCCAAGCTGTGTACAGTAAGGATGGGACGTTGTTGACCTCAACTGATGGAGTGTTGGGACGTTGGAAGGAACACTTTGAGGAACTCCTGAACCCGACAACTCCGCCCTCTATGTTAGAGGCAGAGCTGGAGTATGACGGGGGATCAACGCCAATCTCCCGGGGGGAGGTCACTGAGGTCGTCAAACAACTCCACAGTGGCAAAGCCCCGGGGGAGGATGAGATCCGCCCGGAAATGCTGAAGGCTCTGGGTGTTGAGGGACTGTCATGGTTGACACGTCTCATCAACGTTGCGTGGAAGTCGGAAACAGTACCGAAGGAGTGGCAGACCGGGGTGGTGGTTCCCCTTTTCAAAAAGGGGGATCAGAGGGTGTGTGCCAATTACAGAGGCATCACACTACTCAGCCTCTCCGGGAAAGTTTACTCCAAGGTACTCGAAAGGAGGGTCAGGCCGATTGTCGAACCTCAGATTGAGGAGGAACAATGCGGATTCCGTCCTGGTCGTGGAACGACGGATCAGCTTTTTACTCTCGCAAGGATCCTGGAGGGGGCCTGGGAGTACGCTTATCCGGTCTACATGTGTTTTGTAGACTTGGAGAAGGCGTATGACCGGGTTCCCAGGGAGTTACTGTGGGAGGTGCTGCGGGAGTATGGGGTGAGGGGGTCTCTACTCAGGGCCATCCAATCTCTGTACTCCCAAAGCGAGAGCTGTGTCCGGGTCCTCGGCAGTAAGTCGGACCCATTTCCGGTGAGGGTTGGCCTCCGCCAGGGCTGCGCTTTGTCACCAATCCTGTTTGTAATATACATGGATCGGATTTCGAGGCGTAGTCGTGGGGGGGGGGTCTGCAGTTCGGTGGACTAAGGATTGCACCACTGCTTTTTGCAGATGATGTGGTTCTGATGGCTTCATCGGTCTGCGACCTTCAGCACTCACTGGATCGGTTCGCAACCGAGTGTGAAGCGGCTGGGATGAGGATCAGCACCTCCAAATCTGAGGCCATGGTTCTCAGCAGGAAACCGATGGACTGTCCACTCCAAGTAGGGAATGAGTCCTTACCCCAAGTGAAGGAGTTCAAGTATCTCGGGGTCCTGTTCTCGAGTGAGGGATCAATGGAGCGTGAGATGGGCCGGAGAATCGGAGCAGCGGGAGCGGTATTGCAGTCACTTTACCGCACCGTTGTGACGAAAAGGGAGCTGAGCCGGAAGGCAAAGCTCTCTGTCTACCGGGCCATTTTTGTTCCTACCCTCACCTATGGTCATGAAGGAGTCATGACCGAAAGAACGAGATCGCGGATACAAGCGGCCGAGATGGGTTTCCTCCGCCGGGTGGCTGGTGTCTCCCTTAGAGATAAGGTGAGAAGTTCGGTCATCAGGGAGGGACTCGGAGTTGAGCCGCTCCTCCTTCGCGTCGAAAGAAGCCAGTTGAGGTGGTTCGGGCACCTAGTTAGGATGCCACCTGGGCGCCTCCCTAGGGAGGTGTTCCAGGCACGTCCAGCTGGGAAGAGACCAAGGGGTAGACCTAGGACCAGGTGGAGGGATTATATCTCTTCGCTGGCCTGGGAGCGCCTTGGGATCCCCCAGTCAGAGCTGGTTGATGTCGCCAGGGAAAAGAAAGTTTGGGGCTCTCTGCTGGAACTGCTACCCCCGCGACCCGACCACGGATAAGCGGGAGAAGATGGATGGATGGATGTTTTTTTCAACCAACTATTTATATAAATATAAGAAACTGGAAAATATAACTATTTACAAAATTGAACATCAGAACTTTCAACCAACTATTCATTATAAAATGTCAAGACAGTGTCAAGATATTTGTCTGTCTTCCAAAACAGTGGGTCTGGCTGCTGTGTAGGTCGGGGTGATGGTGCATGGGCTGCTGTGTAGGTGGGGTGTACAAGTGCTATACGAGACCTCCATGAGAACTCCTTGCTGGCTGGGTTGAAGGTGATGGCTGTGGTGGAGCCTTTGTGCTGAGGTGTATCTTGACCTGGTGGCAGCCGCATATGGAGGTGGAGGCAGCTGTAGTGATGCTGGTCTGCTGGTCCTTGGTGGTGATGGCTCTGGTGAAGGCCCTTGAGCCACAGTAGATCTTGACCTGGGCGCCGGCACAGATGGACAACTAATTTCATTGAAATAAAGTTCAGGTAAAATGTTGCTCAAGCACAAATAACAATGCACACATAAAAATAAAGTTTGGGAGGTTGCAGAAGGAGTCTCTCTTGATCTCTCTCTCACACAGACACACACACATACAGGTGTTTCCAGTTACTTTACATTCAGTATAAAATCACAGACACACATATACATAGGCTACATCTGATTACAAAGTCTCATCTGTACAGGACGGTAAAATAATAACAGGTACCCATATAAATAAATCTATGACAAAGTCTCATCTCTACAGAACAGTATGATAAAATAATCGATGGCAAAAACATGTCACTGTAAATGTCTCCGTTGTGGGACGAATAAATGATTAATTTAATCATCTACACATGTAATCTCACTTTTACACACCAAAATAACGTTAACACAGAGTAAACGTTTGCTAATGGAGAGTCTATTTTGTCCCAATAAAAAGTTCATGACTATCGATAAAAAATATATATCAATAAACCTATTGTTCATTTTTGCGGTATTCCCCACACATTGCCAGTACACTATTACTGTAATATTTACACTTACCCATGTCCAAATGCATCCTTGTTGTTGTCTTTGTGTTCTTCTTCAGAAGAAGAGTCGAAGACTTCAGGTTCTGAGGCACTATCTTCACTGCTGCTAGCGAAAAAAATCTCTAGCAAAGTCGGCAACTGTAAAGTTTTTTTTAGCCATTTTCTCTGTCTCTCTCTCTCCTCTCACAGACGTAAACTGATGGGAGACACGTGGTTTATGTTTTGTTTACTTGGTGGGTAGGTCCTTAGTGATTTCTCGATGTCCATTGGTCATTTCAGACCATGATGGCTGCCGGCCGAGATTTCCTTGACGGACACACAAATCCACCAATCCCACACAGTGTAAAGTCAAGCTGCTTTGAGCGGCCATATTGGCTGCTTTGAGCGGCCATATTGGCTGCGGTGCCCTGGTTACAGTCTCACAGGAGATACCGCTGGAAAGCTACTCTTCCAGCAATTCCAAGGAAATCTGAAGATATAGATACAACCATGGAGGATTAAAATATAACGCATGCATTTCAGCGTGTCACATTAACTATCGCGGACCGCCAGAAACATTTCCGAGGGCCGCCATTGGCCCGCACTTTGAGAACCCCTGCTTTAGACAATAAGAAATATTAAGTTACTGTAACTGTAAGAGTGGCTCAGTTTTAATAAACTAAATACTATTACTGTATTTCAATATCTCACGTCTGAAAGTTCAACTTAAAAGAAGAAGAGGCACCTAAAATGAAGATTGTTATTTCAATACATGTAGTTGATTTAAAGTAAAGTAGATACAACTGGTAGGCTACTTAAGAGTTGTAATACAGTCTGGTGGTGGAGGAGGCACACAGGTAAGAGCACTGACTAGCTACCATCACATGTAACTAAGCTTGACTTGAATTTATTAAAAGTATAATTAAGTGACAGCAAAAAATCAATAACTAAAATCATGCAAATATTTGAATCTTTGCCAGGTCCACTGTTGAATTTACCACAAAATATATATTTTAGAAACCTGAAGGCATTTTAAGATTTATATGCAAGTATTATCCCAAAAACTCAATACCGTAGATTATTATTGAAAGTTTTGCTGAATAGTTTCATGTTAACTTAACCTTAAGCAACGCAACATGTGCAGACCGGGAGCAACAGACGTAGGTTAGCCGGCTAGCATCACAGAGCAGCACTGCTGAGCATGTTAGCTTAGCTTGGTAGCCTCAGCTAGCTCTGGAACT
Organism: Pseudochaenichthys georgianus; assembly: GCF_902827115.2. Taxonomy (NCBI): domain Eukaryota; kingdom Metazoa; phylum Chordata; class Actinopteri; order Perciformes; family Channichthyidae; genus Pseudochaenichthys; species Pseudochaenichthys georgianus. The sequence continues at coordinate 10,854,133 of NC_047522.1, read as the reverse complement.
TCAGGTCCCGCCTCGGCTCCGCCTCTTTGCCCTTATTTGGATCATGCTGGAGCAGGCGGGAGTTGGACTCTGATGTCAATAGGCTTGTTTGAGACACATTGCGGCTCGCCTCGAAAGTAGACGAGAGTAGCCGATCGCAGCCGGGGGAGGTCTCAATTCAGGGGTTGCATCCTTCGAAGGGTGCATTCGTAGACCGCTTACGTCACTTCCGCCGAAAGAAGGCTGTCCCAATTCAAAAGAAGACGAGACTCCTCTGAATGCGGCCCACGAATGCAGCCTACTTTTCCCCAATTTGAAGGATACATCTGATGTACACTCCGCGGCCTACCATATCTCAGGGTGCAATGCGCACAGGGAAGAGGGAGTTTTTTTCAAATGAAATGGCTTCCGGTCTCCCCAGCAGAGTGGATTTAAAAGCAGCAGCGAGCGGAGGAATCACTAATAAATGTGAGTATTGGGTTTTAACTTACTTTAAATTAACTGACGTCACCCACGTCAAACCCAAGGGGCATTAAAACTTACATTTTCGTTAAATAATACGGATACATATGTGACGCTAACTAGCTAGCTGGACGTACTGCACTGTTGTTTACACTTATTTTTTAATTCAATTCAAAAGTTTACTAAAGTCATACAGAGATCTTGGCTCTGTTATAGATAAGTTATACTTTATATTACATAAATAGACCAAAGTGAAAACATTTAGACCGATATAGCCTACAGTACGGTGGGATTTATAAAACGCTACCCTGACGTGTAGCTGCTGTTAGCTTTATTTATTTTTCTGACATGTTCCAATTTTGTAGGCTACTGTTTATTAAACTTTAGGACAACATTACAACCTTTTTATTCAGCTCATGCTACTTTGAGGTACGGCCAAAAAAAGCCTATTTTCAATATTTCCACCAGATTTGATCATCTTTTATTTAGGTTAAAGTGTATTTAATTTATCCTGATCCCATAATAAGACAATCACAAATAGACAGCAGCCTTTAGCTTGATGTTAGTTTGTGCTGTCAAAGGGATGCACGTGTGACTGTCATTTCATCTCTTTAGTTTTAAAAAAACCAGAACAGTACATCCTTTTAAATGATCCTTTAGGGATTGTTTGTCTGAAATGCTGAGAGTAACATTTTGCAATAATACTTCTGCAACCCTGTGTCTAATATGATTAATTCACATTTTTATTTTTCTCTTGTTTTTCTCTGTAATTAGGAACATTCTGGAGAAATGGATCTGCTGGAGAAGGACCCCTAATCTGAAAAGTGCACAGCGGATCATCAGGACAGAGCTCCATCCACCTGGACCCCCGAGATGCTGGAGAAAGCAAAGCGGCGATCAGGAGCATCCTCCACCCAGACCTCTGCTTACTGCCGTCCTACAGACTTGTGTCTTACTTTCAGAATTTGATTTTGTATGTGTCCTTTCTTTTAATAGATATCTAACGATTATAGCTTGAGTCTGTCTGATTCCCCAAACAGCTGCTTCTATATACTTGCTGCATATATAATACAAATAAACAACTCCATAAACACACTTCTGCTGATATTTGTGTTACTGCTGGTGATGTTAAATAACATGATTGATTACCTCTGTCTCAATGATGAAAGTTATAATAAGAGAAGACATGAAGCTGCAGAGAGAGGATGGATATATTCTTACCTCTACTTTGTGATAAGATGAAAATACAATATTAAATTGTAATTGTTAAACACATTGTTCATTTCATTTACTGAGGTTTTAAAGATTATTTACATGTGTACATAAGCAGTGGAATAATAGGGTATCTCTAGGTCATTAAACTGTCTTCAGTTTAATTGTATTAATACAAGAAATAGGTCATAGAAAATGTTTAATTGTGTGTTTCAGCAGAGCGGGGTGGGGGGGGGCACGGTGCTGCTGGACCTGGAGGTGCTGACCTGGGGTCAGTGGGACATCATCTGGGCAGGTTTAGGGGAAGAAGGAGAATATAAACTGTTATAATCACAGCTATTAAGATTAGAACACTACTATTGTTGACAATCAATCTATACAACATGCTTTTGTTCATTTAAAAAACATATTGTTTTATTAGTACAGAAAAATTAAGACTTATTTTAAATATGAAATAATATGATTAAATTACATCAGCTATATATAATGTACTTGTTAACTTACGAATGTAACATTACTGGGGGCTAAAGGAACAGCTTCATCTTATTTACCTGGCCATGGTCCTCTTTAATTCATCGCCGACGGTGATCTCCAAAAAATGTAAAAAGTAAAGTTCTCATTCATAACACTCCGTTCGATGTCTCACTATGGGATGCGCCTCATCGTGGAGCAAACAGAAGCATCAATCTCATTACGCCAATCCTGATTGGCTGGTGATCTTGACGTCAACGTCAGGGGAAATCACCCCCTATAAGTAGCTTGCGCCACGACACATGCGTCATTCAAACACCTCTTCTCGCTTCAGAGCACATCTCTAACGGTAGCCGGGCTAGCTCAACAGTCCACAGACTGAACCCAAAGCTAATTTCGGTCGACGGGCGTTAGCCGGCTACCCTATTCTCTCACAGAAGAGTACTATAGTCAACCTCGCCGAATTAAGGTAAGATTTTGACTTGCAAGTTAGCAACACACCAGTTGCTAGCTTGTGCTTTTTCCCTCACTGCCGACACCACAGTAGCGAGGACGTTTTTTATTCTTTTTTCTTCCCCGGAGGATAAAAGGATTTAAAGAATATTGCCACACCAGGTAATATTCTTTGAGAGGAAAGGACCCACACTACCTTTTTTCTCCGGATAAAGGACAGTTTGGGACACTTTTCTCGACATACCTGTTAAGAGCGGGTCCTCTCCATGGACGCCTCTCTCCCTGACACCAGAGGAGTCAGGGACTCGAAGGCTCGGTTCTGCGGCTGCGGGTTGAAGATAGCAGGCACAGACTCACACCAGGTCTGCTCGTCCTGCCTCGGGCTGGAACACGCCCAGGAAGCTATCGACGACCCCGGCTCGTGCGGGCATTGTGCCAACCTCACCATAAAGAGCCTTCGCCGACGGTTAGCACGACAAGCTAGCCTGTCGGGACAGGATCCCCTCATGTCCACTGGTTGGCCGGTTGGCAATCAAGACACGGGGGTGTCCGCCGCAGAGACTGAGTCCCTCACCTTCACGGCCTGGGGCTCATCAACCGCGGCAGCCGCGGAGCCGGTTTCCCGCGCCATATCAGGCCGGGACCCGGTGGCGGCAAAGGACGCGGGAACGGGACCCCACGCTATACCAAGCTGGGGCTCCCGACTGGACCTCACCATGGTTTCACCCGCGGAGGATGTCCTAGAATTGAATTACATGGAGGACGAAGAGGATGCCTCTGAGTTCCTCCTGTCTGATTCGGACGAGCAAGAAGACGACGTCTTCGTGTCACCAGCTCAGGCTGCAAAGCCTGGAGCGATGGCTGCTCTCTCGGGCGATAGCACACCAGCTTCGCCCTGTCTCAGTATGGACCTACAAGCCGTGTGTCAACGCGCTGCGGCCAGACTAGACATCCCATGGCCCGAAGTGGCCAAGGAGACCTCCAGGTCCCGTTACGAGGGAAAACTTTTTTTCCAAACAACGAGGACAAAGAGGCAACTCCTCCCGGTCTTCCCGGAGATGTTGGATGAGGTGTCGGTCTCGTGGAGAGACCGGCCCTTTAGCAACAAGGCCCCAATCCAGGGTGCCTCCTCCCTTGACTGTGACGGTATGGAGAGGCTCGGCCTGCTCCACATACCGCCTATGGAACCGCTGGTGGCAGCCCACCTCCTACCAAGGATGGGCCTGTCACCAAGCAGGAACCCCACACTGCCAGCGAAGACGGACCGATTCCAGTCGACCATGACCGAACGGGCCTACAAAGCTGCAGCATTGTCCGCCAGAGCTCTGAACGTTTCCTCGATGCTAACCGCGTACTAAGCGGAGCTCTGTGAGGATCTGTCGAGCAATTCTGGACCGGCCACTCTGGACGAGATAGCCGCGGTCACAGACATTTGTCTCCGTGTCCAGCGCTGCGCCGTCCAGGCCACGGTGGGCAAAGTGATGGGGATCATGGTGGTGCAGGAAAGAGCTAGATGGCTCAACCTCACCAACCTCCCAGACCGAGAAAAAGAAGATGTGCTGGATATGCCCATCGTTCCCGAGGGGATTTTCGGCTCCGCTCTCGCTTCCATGCAGAGGAGGTGCGAGTCGAAAAAGAAGGAAGACGAGGCCCTCCACCTCTGTCTGCCTCGAAGGGTCCAGCCGCTGCCTCCGCAACAGCGGCCCTTCGCCCAAGCTGCTCCGAACCCTGCTGGATCTAGAGTACCAGATCAGCAGAGGTCGCAGCCCGCCCCGAGTCCCCAGCCCAGGCAGGAGACGAGGGCGAGTTGGCCTAGAAAATCTCCGGTCCCGGCTGCAGCCCAGGCGCAGCCAACCCAGAATTTCGGCCAGCAATCAAGGAGGAAGAAGCGAGCGGCATGACAGCCCCTCCTTCTCCCCTCTGTGACAGAGCTGGAAGTTCCTTCTCCGGCTCGAATTGTGTTCCCGCTGCCTCGAGAGATGCCTCAACGCCATCCTCAAGTCCGCACAAAACACATGTCACATCCAACCTGATCTCACCAGAATGCGTGACTCCACCACGACTCCTTAACACCGCATTGCGTGGTGGTGTCACGAACTTTGTTACATTTACGTGTCGGCACCACGCAAACAACCCCAATGTAAAGTGAATGAGGCTCTTTTGTCGTGGTGCACACACGCATTTCTACAACGTCCTGCAGTGAGCTTTTATTCTATAAAACATTTTTAAAATCTACGTTAAATCTATAGTAACTCACGGGAGGCTTCTTTTATTTTATTTGTATTCATACATTTTTTTATTTTTCGTCAGAATGTGTTATGGTGCATTAGTTACGAATTTTTGTTCTCAAAAAACAGTGCATTGTGTGTAATACAACTGTGATTTGTATTAAATTAGTTTTTAAGGAAGGCCAGAGCTTCAGCTGTGTCAAATAGATTGTTCCCTTTAGTTAACGTTTTTTAAAAGAACATTATATTCCGATTTGATCATGTCCCCTTTATTGTATTACGGAGAGCAATGTGAGCGTCCATTCCCATTGGATAACGCAGGATTTTACACCCGGAAGTAAGTATTCTCTGTCGATTGATTTTACAGTGCTATCTGCACTACTCATCAACTAAAAAACACCAGATTATCCTTGTTGATTACACAACATTGATTGGTTTAAATTGTGTACAATGCTTTTGTAATTTTCCCCTTCGATTCGGAGAAACAAACATTTGTTCAGTTTAGGATGGCCGAAGACACTACACTACCCAGAATCCTCAGCTATCGTTTGGGACTACACCATGTGCTTTGCTTGACAATGTTGAAGTTTACGCTGAGCGACAAACAGCATTTTGAAATGGAATGAAACCCATCGACGGCACACTATTCAAAACAGGAAACGAACGTGCCCCCCCCGAGTTATTGCAGTGGGCAGGAATGTGTTCCTGTATCGGTCCTTGTGACAGCGGAGCTGCAGCAGTCTGTTGGAGAAGGAGCTCCGCTGTCTGTACAGCTGCAGGTGGAGAGGATGGGTGGGTTATTGTTACGTACTCCCCCCCCCTTTTGTTGTCCTCTTTGCTCTCTCTGCTGTGCAGGTACAGCTGGCTCCGCCTTCCCCAGGTGTTCCCAGTTGTCACTCAGCCGAGCTTGGCGCAGGTGTTCCCAGTTGCCAATCCATCCATCCATCCATCCATCTTCTCCCGCTTATCCGTGGTCGGGTCGCGGGGGTAGCAGTTCCAGCAGAGAGCCCCAAACTTTCTTTTCCCTGGCGACATCAACCAGCTCTGACTGGGGGATCCCAAGGCGCTCCCAGGCCAGCGAAGAGATATAATCCCTCCACCTGGTCCTAGGTCTACCCCTTGGTCTCTTCCCAGCTGGACGTGCCTGGAACACCTCCCTAGGGAGGCGCCCAGGTGGCATCCTAACTAGGTGCCCGAACCACCTCAACTGGCTTCTTTCGACGCGAAGGAGGAGCGGCTCAACTCCGAGTCCCTCCCTGATGACCGAACTTCTCACCTTATCTCTAAGGGAGACACCAGCCACCCGGCGGAGGAAACCCATCTCGGCCGCTTGTATCCGCGTTGCCAATCAGCCGAGCATAAAAGAGGAGACTGAAGGAGAAGGAAGAGGCCGATCACTACTCCGGATGTCTCTGCTGTGTCAGAGCTCTTTTGCCTTTTTGTTGTGTTTCCTGGAGGACGTGTTAGTATTAGGTTTTCGTGGCTTTATTTCTCCCGTTAGGTTCTGTGTGATTTTGGGTAGCGGAGGAAGGCTCTGGATCCTACGGCCCGTGGTGTGGTTGGCCCAAGTCCCCTCGGTCTTTTTGTTTGTTTTACCTGTCCTCCAGTGTATGTTTTATGATTGTGGCAATAAATGTACGATCACAGTTTAGTGCCTACGTGTTGTGTACTTTTGTTTTATGTTGCGGACTGCCTCACGAGCCACTACTATTGAGTAGGGAGGCGGGTCGTAACATATGGGGGCTCGTCCAAAGGCTGTCTCGGGCAGGTGCCGGTGTGGTGAGTAGTATTACTTTCTAAAAGGCCCTTGACAGCATTTTGTTGTTTGTTTGGCTGTATAGCGTAGAGTGGCAGTGATGGATTTCGACTTGGAGGGGTTTGTGGGTGATCCGACTCGTGGGAAGTTGGATGCATGTAGCAAACAGCAGCTTGGTCTGATCGCAGTCAGATTTGACGTTGTAGTCAATAAACAGAACAGGAAACAAATCATTAAGGGACAGCTGTTGGCTGCGCTTATAGAGCAGGAGGTATTGTCAGAGGAGGAAGCAGACGTTCCCATGGACGACGGGACAGAGGTCTCTCAGAAAGTGAGCGACCTTCAACTTCAGCTAGAGCTGCGCAAGCTGATGGTTAGAGAGAAGGAGAGTGACAACAGACTGAGAGAGAAGGAGATCGCCTGTAATCTCGAATTGAGGAAGTATGAGGCGGAGTTACGTTTGAGGGAGCTGGAGCTGACGTCTCACCAGACTCAGCAGTTGGGGTCTGTGCAACCTCATGATTTTGACGTGGGCAAGTATACCCGGTTTATCCCAGTGTTTAACGAAAAAGACGTTGATAGCTATTTTGTCCTGTTTGAGCGTGTAGCAACAACGTTTAAATGGCCTGGGAACATGTGGACTGTTATGCTGCAGTGCGTTCTCGCGGGTAAAGCGCAGGAGGTGTATACTGCGTTATCTGAGGAGGTTAGCCGGGATTATGAACAGGTGAAAGTTGCAATTCTGCGCGCTTATGAGCTGGTGCCTGAGGCATACCGTCAAAAGTTTCGTGGTTTGAAAAGACAAGATTGTCAAGCGTATGTGGAATTCGCCCGTGAGAAAGAGGTTCTGTTTGAGCGATGGTGCTCATCGACAGGGACAAAGTCTCTAGAGGACCTAAAAACATTAGTGCTCATGGAAGAATTTAAAAACTGTTTGCCTTACACAGTAGCCACATACCTCAATGAGCAAAAACCGGTGAAACTGTTTGATGCTGCGGTTTTGGCTGACGAATATGCACTTACTCACAAGACTGTCTACAGTGAGAGGACTAGGGCACAGGCCGGGTTTGTGGACAATAATATCAGAGAAACCCCAGTCTTCACTAAAGTGCCATGGCAGTCCAGCAGGCCAAGAGTTGCTGAGGAAAAACCGGGAGAGGTGAATTGGGGATCTACGGATAGGCCAGTGTGTCATTACTGCAAGAAAAGAGGTCACATTGTTGCGAATTGCTATGTTTTGCGGGATGAAAATAAGGATGTAAAGACGGTCGCTCTGGTGAGTACTTCAAAGCCAGGGTCTCTCAAATCAGAACTGGACGTTTTTGCTCCGTTTCTCATGAAGGGAATGGTGTCTTTACCGGGGAAGAACAACAGGGTTCCAGTGACCATTTTGAGGGATACAGCAGCTTCGCAATCCTTTATGATGAGGGGTGTGTTGCCCCACACTGAGGAGTCTGCTGTGGGTTCGGGTGTTCTTGTGAGGGGGTTTGGTATGCAGTGTGTGGGTTCGCCATTGCATAATATTCATCTTGAGTCAGATCTGGTCACAGGTCCGGTAACTGTCGGGGTTCGGCCATGTTTTCCAATTGAAGGGGTAGATTTGGTCTTGGGGAATGATTTAGCCGGTGGCAGAGTGCTCGTTAAACCGGGGGTGAATATGGTTGCAGTCACCCGCGCAAAGAGTGGAGTTGACGTTAGTGATGGTGATCTGTCTGACTGTTTTACGGCTACGGAGTTGGACGGACCGATCAGGGACCCGCCGGGGCTGTTCGTAAATATGTCGCTGCCGGTGTGGTGGCGCGGTCCAGTGCCGAAAGTGACCTCCCTGTCACCTCGGAGGCCCCGATCGCTGCGGAGACTCTGGTGAAGGTTGAGTCTCATTTGGCACACTTGCCTGACGCGCAGCGGGCAGATGTACTGGAGCTGATCGTGAGGTGGAGCGCTCTGTGTCGTACCGCTCCGGGAGATTGGATCGACACCAGCGGGTGTATTCCATCATCGAAAAGGAGGCACTGGCTATGGTATGGTAGTATTGTGTGTTGTTAACCTGTCGGGTGTGTGGAATGAGTGGTGGTGAGCACGTCTGTCAACTAAGGTTGATTGTTTTGTTTTAAAAAAAAAAAGAAAAAAATCACTAACTCATGGTGGGGGTGTTACGTACTCCCCCCCCCCCCTTTTGTTGTCCTCTTTGCTCTCTCTGCTGTGCAGGTACAGCTGGCTCCGCCTTCCCCATGTGTTCCCAGTTGTCACTCAGCCGAGCTTGGCGCAGGTGTTCCCAGTTGCCAATCAGCCGAGCATAAAAGAGGAGACTGAAGGAGAAGGAAGAGGCCGATCACTACTCCGGATGTCTCTGCTGTGTCAGAGCTCTTTTGCCTTTTTGTTGTGTTTCCTGGAGGACGTGTTAGTATTAGGTTTTCGTGGCTTTATTTCTCCCGTTAGGTTCTGTGTGATTTTGGGTAGCGGAGGAAGGCTCTGGATCCTACGGCCCGTGGTGTGGTTGGCCCAAGTCCCCTCGGTCTTTTTGTTTGTTTTACCTGTCCTCCAGTGTATGTTTTATGATTGTGGCAATAAATGTACGATCACAGTTTAGTGCCTACGTGTTGTGTACTTTTGTTTTATGTTGCGGACTGCCTCACGAGCCACTACTATTGAGTAGGGAGGCGGGTCGTAACAGTTATCCATCATGGACAACAGCCTGTTCAGTGTCCTCCTCTCCACCACAGCTTCAAAGGGGTCCAGCTTGATGCCGATGACAGACCCAGCTTTCCGGATCACTTTATTGATCCTGCTGGTGTCACCGGCTCTGATGCTGCCCCCCCCAGCAGACCGCAGCAAAGAAGAGTGCACTGGCCACAACAGACTAGAAGATCTCCAGCATCTTGCTGCACACGTGGAAGGATCTCAGCTTCCTCAGAGAATAGAGTCTGCTCATCCCCTTCTTGTACACAGCGTCAGTGTTGATCCTCCAGTTCAGCCCATAAGTGCACTCCCAGGTACTGTAGTCCTCCACAACAGCCACATCCTCTCCGAGAATGCGGCTGTTGTGCCAGACGGCAGCAGACAGAACAGTTTGTGGCTGGGGTGATGGGGGTCTTTTATAATCCTGAGGGCTTTCTTTAAGGTTAACCAGGTATTTGTACTCCACTACATTTATTTTAGTTACTTTACAAATTCTGATTAATGATGTGAAATATGTGACCCGCTCTATCGAAATCAGTCGGAAGTCGCAACGGCTCATTTCAGAATAAACGTGGATTTACGTAAAAAACTATTTTTTCAGGGTTCGGGTGTTTTGTTTGATTTTAAACAAACCAAGTCTTGGCTTTCAGAATATGAAACTTTTATTTCCAAAATCACACGATAAGTACATTTTTGAAGCTTGTGAAGGGACGAAGACAGGCACCTCTCACTCGCACTCTGCTCTTCCAGCAGCGTCGCCCCCCTCCCTCCGGCTGACATTATGAACGTAAGAGTAAAGTAATCATAGATAACACGGCAGGATCCTTTACAGTTTGTTTTCATCTGATTTAAATTAAACAGAGTCTTGGCTTTCAGAATATTAAACTTGTTTCGGCAAATTCAGATGATAAATATAACTTTGAAGCTTGTAACGGCATAATTACAAGCGGGGAACGGAGTCATTTAACGCCACAGCAGGCACAACAACAGCCGGTGTTTCTTGTGAGGGTTTTCCCCGGGAAACAAACACAATACACACAAACGCAAAAATACACACACACACGCACACACGTATACACACACACTCGCGAGCTTCCCCTCCAAACGAAAATATCTTCCCTCCGTAGTATTTTGATCATTTGCTCCACTAATAATCAATCAGATCGATGGATTCCAGAGAAGAGGAAACTTTAAAGGCCTTTTTCTCAAAATGAGGACTCTGTGACAGTCATTATATAATGTGACATATTTCGCTTAATATTTGGAGTACAAAAACAATCCTGATATCATTAGAAAGCTAGGAATCTCCTCTTTCCAACCGTGTATACAACTCAAAATGTGTCTTCGGGTCAATGCGACTGATTTCGATGGAGCAGGTCACATATAAACAACCCTTAAAGCAGACTTTAGTTACACCTGAGTAAAATTCAGGGAAGGTGATTGTCAAGTGCCAACAATCAGGAGAGATATTTGATTGGAGGACTGGCTTATCTAAAGCCAGTTGAGTAGCACTTGAAATGTTTTTGCTCTATGAAGCCTGATGTACTTATATGATTCTGTTTTCTTCAAGCTTATATTTTGTTGGTCGAACGCACTTATTGTAAGTCGCTTTGGATAAAAGCGTCAGCTAAATGCAATGTAATGATTGTTGGTGCTTGAGAAGACTAACTATTTATCTGCAGATCCCTATAAAGTATATACATTACTCGTTATTCTCTACAAATACTTAATTAAAAACTGTATATAATTGCTATTTTGGACATCCCTTTTCAAGATTTCAATATTACTCTAAACGTGTAATAACGTGCTTTAACCAGTAGGTGGTTTGGGTTAAAAATCTGTCAAGTTTACAGTGTTAACAAAATAAAATATACTGCTGTTTCTGGTTTAGTTACGACGGATATATTTAGTTATTGTTTTGATACTTGTAACACAAAAGCGATGGAAAAACCCCACAGCAACACAGAAAAGATGGTCTTAACATGAGTAGTTAATAAAAAACAATAATATCAAAACAAATTATTACTACTAACTTTATTGTGAAATTAAAACAGAACGGTAAAAGAATAGTTTCCGGTCTATTCTGAGCCAGATCTCTGTAGATAAATACAAATACAGAACTACGACAGATGTGTAATATTTAATGCAGCCAAACCATTTATTACAATGCATTCATGTGATGACTTTCAAAGAGTAAAGCAAGCACTGCTGAATAAAGTATGATTTATCTTTTACGAAACGTTTTTTTTCATATGGAATGCAGTCAACCAATCATAGAGCTTGAGGCAACGCAGACAATAGCTGAGGATTATGGGTAGTGTAGTGTCTTCGGCCATCCTAAACTGAACAAATATTTGTTTCTCCGAATCGAAGGGGAAAATTACAAAAGCATTGCACACAATTTAAACCAACCAATGTTGTGTAATCAACAAGGATAATCTGGTGTTTTCGAGTTGATGGGTCGTGCAGATATCACTGTAAAATCAATCGACAGTAAAGAGTATAGGCCTACTTACTTCCGGGTGTAAAATCCTGCGTTATCCAATGGGAATGGACGCTCACATTGCTCTCCGTAATACAATAAAGGGGACATTATCAAATCGGAATATAATGTTCTTTTAAAAAACGTTAACTAAACGGCTAGAGCTGTAAAGAACGGCCCGTCAATCCTTCCCCTTTCAAGAGCAGCTACGGCATCTCTCAAAGGACGGATTATTGACGGGTCCGTGAAGCCACCGCCACGTGCGTGCGCAGTGACGGTGGGGACTGTTGAAATGGGGTACCACCGTGTTCAGACACTAGAGGGCCCCATAACACAACAGAGAGTCAGCCCATATTCTAGAGAGAGAGATCCTCTCACTTCTAGAAAAGAGAGCTATATCTGTTGTACCTGCCGAGCAGAGTCAGAGTGGTTTTTGTACGATGTATGGAAGCCGCGATAGCCCCGTTAAGACAACAGGGTATTCGCTTGGCGACCTACCTAGACGACTGGCTGCTTCTCGCACAGTCGGAGCACGAGGCTATTACGCAGACAAATGTTCTCGTAAAGCACCTGCTCAACCTGGGGTTCATAATAAACACAGAGAAGAGCATGTTGTGCCCCGCGCAGACTATACTCTTCCTAGGGTTACACCTGAACTCGGTGCCCTTTTCAGCTCGCCTGTCAGCGGAAAGAGTGAAAGCTTTCAGAGCTTGTCTCGCTTTATTCCAGCTACGCAAACATGTTCTCTTCAGAACATGCCTGCGGTTGATGGGGCTCATGGCGTCAGCCATCCTGGTCGTACGACTAGGACGCTTACACATGAGGGAGTTTCAGCGCTGGGTAGCCGCCTTAAAACTAAACCCCGCGCGTCATGGCGCGCGGAGGGTAATGGTTACTGTGAAATGCGTAACGGCACTGCGCCACTGACTGCACCCGACTTTTCTAGTACGGGGCGTGCCTATGGGTGCTGTACTTTCACGAAGGGTGGTCACCACAGACGCATGTCTGACAGGTTGGGGAGGTATTTATGAAGGCCGTCCGGTGAGGGGTCTTTGGAGCAGAGACCTCCAGCGGGCACACATAAATTACCTGGAGCTTTTAGCGGTGTGCCTCACCCTAAAGCGCTTCCTGCCTTTTCTCAGAGGACACCATGTCCTCGTGAGGACAGACAATACGACGACAATATCGTATATAAACCGCCAAGGGGGTTTGCGTTCTCTCCAGTTACACATGCTGGCACGCAAACTGATCCTATGGAGCAGCGGGCGTCTCCTCTCCCTGAGAGCGACGCACGTACCGGGTGTGTCGAACCTCGGGGCAGACTACTTTCCAGAGGTACACCACTTTATGCAGACTGGACTCTACATCCAAGGATTGTGAGCCAGCTGTGGGTGCGTTATGGCAGAGCCACGGTGGACCTGTTCGCATCAAAAGAAAATGCTCAATGTCAGCTGTTCTTTACGATGCGCGACTTAAACGCACCGTTAGGCGTGGACGCACTCGCACACGTTTGGCCTTCGGGCCTTCTGTACGCGTTCCCACCCTTGGCTCTGATTCCCCAAACTCTGGCAAGAGTGAGGGAACAACGCCACACACTTATCCTGATAGCTCCGTACTGGCCCGCTATGTACTGGCTGGCAGAGATTTATCAGCTGCTGTGCGGGCAGCTATGGCAGCTCCCACTACACAGGGACATACTGTCCCAGGCGGGGGGGAGATTTTTCACCCACACCCAGAGCGCTTGGCCTTATGGGCCTGGCCCGTGAGTGGTACAACCTGAATATAGTGAGACTCCCTCATAGGGTGATAACACTATTCAGAGTGCGAGAGATTCCTACACCAGGTCTCTCTAACATAGTGCTGTTACTGACCCTGGCTTCCGCCAGGCGAGCCAGTAATGTTTTCATGCACTGTCTGTACATGTACCCAATGGATATTGAGACATTTCCTCAGCTGCTGGGTCCCTACGGGGAACAGCAGCGGGATTTGCTGTGTCCAGTTTGTGCTTACGCACCTGTATGGACAGGGGTACTTGTCATAATGACCAACTCCTGGTGTCCTGGGCTAACCCTTAAAGGGGGCAAGCCGGTTACTAAGCAACGGCTCTCCCACTGTCGTGTGGAAGCTATTGCTTTGGGACCCTTACGAGTCAGAGTTTGCAGGCACCCTCAGGTCCGCAAGCTCTTTCAAATCAGGGTCTGGCTGCATCCTGGGCTCTGTCCAGGATGTCTCCCATCCAAGACATCTGTGCAGCGGCAAGCTGGTCTTCGCCGCTCAATTTTGTCCGCTTTTACAGGCTAGACGTCTCCGCTCCAAGCGTGGCCCGAGCAGTGCTGGGCACCTTGTTGAGTCGGGACTCCACCTGTTAAATTCTGGTTGGTCGGTGATCTTCGAGATAAGCTTGTCTGGCAATACGGGAGATACAATATCCCATAGTGAGACATCGAACGGATTGTTATGAATGAGAACTATAGGTTACTTACGTAACCCTAGGCTCAGAGTAACATGAAGTGAGATGTCTCACCAGACGGCCCTCCTTGCTATGGTGAAGCGAGAAGAGGTGCTTATTTTGAATGACGCATGCGTCGTGGCGCAAGCTACTTATAGGGGGTGATTTCCCCTGACGTTGACGTCAAGATCACCAGCCAATCAGGATTGGCGTAATGAGATTGATGCTTCTGTTTGCTCCGCGATGAGGCGCATCCCATAGTGAGACATCTCACTTCATGTTATTCTGAGACCTGGGGTTACGTAAGTAACCTATAGTTTCTGGATCCTTTTCAGCTGAGTTAGCTTGTAAGCTAATTTGCTAGCAGGCCGAACAGCGCGTATCACGTGACGTAAATACGAAGCGCTCCGTAGGCTAGACCATCTCATTTTGTAGGCCGCTCGGTCCAGCCTACCCGGTCTACGTGGGCTGGGTCCTCCGTGGACCGCGTAGGCTGCGCACTCCGAAGGGTGCAGCCGCTGAATTGGGACACAGCCAATAAGCTCGCCTGAAGTCGAACAGCTGGGAGACGGCTTCTTCATCTTCTTCTTCTTCTCTCGGTTTTTTGGCGGATTGCAAACAACTTTAAGGTGCATACCGCCACCTCCGGAGTCGGCTTGACTCGGTTTGCATTTATAAAGAATGCACAAATGTGTTTAATCGTTAATGTCAGATATGTACTAAGTAAATACATTTGTTCCTGCTCAAGATTAGATTCAACTTTATTGTTATTGCACATATTACAGGTACTGAGAGAACGAAATGCAGTTTAGCTTCTAACCAGGTGCAACAAGCAGTGAAGTGAAAGTAATGTACACAATCTACAGAATAACATATAGAATGAATTGAATGATGAATAAACAGTGGGGTATGAATACACTAGATATCAGCCTGTGAGCAGTATGAATGAATATGCTAAGATATATAAAGTATGAAAACGGTAAAGTATAAAATATATAGATATTAATTTCATGATGATAAACATTGTGGAACAATGATGAAAAATGGGAATGGATGTGGCGACGTAAAACTGACACAAAACAACAACAAACTTTTGCCAGCCAATTGGAGAGTTTCATCAGCAGCACGTGGTAAAAACCACCAATGAGCGCTCAGCTCGAGATACCAGCGAGCCGTTTCCCATCAAGCATTTCGCTTCCGCAGCTCGTGGAGAGCAACTGCGCCAACTCGCCTCGCCTCGCTCTCAAGGCTGCAGGCGTCTTTGTCCCGCGAGATTTCAAAGTCTCATGTGGGCGAGCCTCCAGAGCAAGTCGGACAAAATGACTAACCATCATGCAACGCACTAGCAAGACGTTGATCGCGTCTGCGCAGGTCTTGCTTGTCTCAAACAAGCCTACTGGTTGCTTCTCAGGTCGACTATTTTCATTTCCTCGCTCCTCGGTCCTCGGTCTCACCGGAAGTTGATTTGCCTGCGCCATCTTGAGTACCGTCCCATGGCTCTTATTTCTGCCGGACGACCGAGGAGCGAGGAGCGATCATGGAGGAACGATAACCGAGGAACCACCAGACCATCCTCCGATGAAATCCTTAGATACTCACCCCGCCCCCTTACTGTGTATCGCTCACTGATTGGACGAGGCAGTGGATGCACTGATCTGATGCTTCTTGACATGAGAGCAATACCCCAGTGGAGTGAAGAAAATACATGAACCTCACGGGACGGGAATGTTATTCCTATTGTGCACTCTAATCAATATTAATCAAACTATTAATCGTTTAAATACATTTTAAGAATGGCGTTTATCTTTTTTGAAGATGACTTCTTATTTTATTTCATCTATTTGGATCTACAACAGATGATACTAATGTTTATGTCAGTAAATGTGCACTAACAGAGGCGGGGGTGTTTGTGGAAATAACGGGTACAGAGCTGGCTGCTGCCAGACGAACAGCTGTGCAGCGTCATCACAAACGGACGTCGCTTCACGTGACGCTCCGGAGGAAAGGACGTCCCATTGCTCTTAAAACTCATTTCCCTGCTTCTCGTGGTTTCCTTGCGTCCCTCCATGCTTCCCTGGTGGGAGGGACTAAACACAGGGAAATGACGCAAGTGAGGGAAGCAAGGATTTCATTTAATCGACCTGAGAAGCAGCCACTGTCGAGCCGTTAGTGGCCGACACCACCTACTTTAGGCTTCTCGTCAACTCTGCAGAATCCTATGGGTGACGTCACGGACACTACGTCCATTTATATATAGAGTGGCGAAGTTACGCCCATCTACTTCCGGTCCATGGGACCTTATTTCGGAAAAATAATGTATTGAAGTCAATGGAGAGAGAAAACTTATCTTTCGATCCCGTTTGAATTGTGCCATGAATTACATATATGATGTTTGTCAATCTTAAAAAATAATGTCCATAAAAGTCACAGTTTGTCGTAAAACTGTTGAAATATAATACTATGAAAAATACGCAACTAGAAAGACTACAAATCCAAGAGTCGCGTAAGTGATGTCACCATTGTTTTCCTCCACTAAGAGATAGATGCTATCTATGTGGCGCTGGCTAAGATAAGATAACTTTAACAAGATGCCTGTGTGCTTAGTACCAGGTTGTTATCATACCAGCAATGGGTCTTGCTCGTTCTTTCGCTTCCCGTCCGATGAAAGGACCAGGAGTGGCTGGATCAAGTTAGCTACCTAGCTAGTAGCTTTACAGCCTTGCCATTTGTATTAGCCTTAATATGAAGTAACATTAAGTAACCCAACATGTTAAACAGTAAGAGAAGTAGTCATATTTCGTGAACCCTTTGAAGAGTACTCTCACCGGTGTGATAATTCTATAATACATCATTTAAGCCCGGGGGAGAAATGCTAACGCTAGCATCGGCAATCGCCGATCTTTTCTACTTCATGCTATCTGCACAAATGGTTGACATTAAACATTAAAAAGACCAGGCAGTTCAGAGAGAATCAAAGGAAGGCAGGCAGGCAGCTTTGCATGACATTCTTCTGGACGTGTTTCCTTGTGGTGATAGTGTTGGTAGTCAATCGTTTTGTTGACAAGAAGACAATAGTGACGGCCATCTTGGTGATGTGTGTTGTTCTGCGAGACCAGAGATTTAGTTCATTGAGCATTTCACACAAACAAATGTGTCACTTCACAGTTTTACGACATTTTTTTTTTTTTGACTTGCAAAATTATCTTTTAAATTGACAAACATCATATGTGTAATTCGTGGCACAATTCAAACGGGATCGAAAGATAATCTTTCTCTCTCCATTGACTTCAATACATAATTGTTCCCAAATAAGGTCCCATGGAGGTCCACCAGAAGGGGAGGGACTTCACCACTATGGTTTGGACATAAGCTGAAAAATGTATATTTTTAATTTTGGTGTACAACACGACTGTTTCTACCTTTCTCTACATATGCCTTCATGCCAATACTGTTTGCTCCAACAACCTAACCTTCTTATGTGCTTGGTTTTTGTGTTGTTCATTTATGATTACATGTTTGGATTAGTTTTCAGATTCCTTGAGATTTCCCTAATCAAGTATAGGCAGGGCTCTCAAGTTTTGAACAGAGTTCAGAGTGAGATTTTGGCAGCGGCGGGGCTTTGGGTGGGGACGGTGGTCTTATCTGATAAATGACACATAAATTCATACAAATAAAAACATATTTATTTCATTCTTAGTGAAGGGATGTGTGTGTGTGTGTGTGTGTGTGTGTGTGTTTTTTTTTGTTGTTGTAGGTGTTGGTGGCAACCCTCTCCGCGTCGGCATTAGAGTGAGGGAGCACTAGAACAAGTTGAGCTATTTTAGTGAGCCTCCCAAACTGGCTCAAACCGGTCACCTTTAAAAAAAAAAAGGAACCAAGAGACTCTTTTACTCAAATGCTTTGCTTTTGATTTCAATTGATTATGTGTATGTCATGTGGTGCCAAATATTTCTTACCTTGCACTTGATTGAGGACATACTCCCCCAAAACTCCTCAACATTAAAGGTGGTGGGATCTTGGGGCATGGGGATATCCATCAGCTGATATTCCAGGAACTCCTCACACACCCCAGTGTGAGAAAAAGTTTTTAGAGAGTACTTGTCCATGGACAAGTGAGTTTGGAAATGTACTTGTCCGAATACATTTTTCACTTGTCCAGAATGGACAAAAATTGGGGCCACTGGAATCTTCTTCATCGTATTTTACATTTTCCCACGGTTTTTATGACACCGCTAACGTAAGTGAGAAGTGAGATTTTACTGCATCACACAAAGGGTTGGGTATCGTTTGGATTTTAACGATTCCGGTTCTGCTTTTCGATTCCGGTTATTTTCGGTTCCGGTTCTTTGAGAGGGTAAAAATAAGTCCCATGACAAACTGGGAGAAAAATATATTTATGAAAACATTAAGTCAAATCTGTATTCCTATTTACAAATCACATACTGTTTAATTTCTTACGGTTATTGAATACAATTATATAAAAATAATCTCTGCATTGTTTAGTTAGTTCTAAGTGGTGCAGTTTGAGAATGTACAATTGGCCCAGTCTCCTCTGATGTTACACTGCCTGTGAGACAGAGTCCAACCACACATGTCCAACACATAGGACATAACCTAATAATAATAATACATTATATTTATAGCCTATAGGCCTAGCGCTTTTCTACAACGCAAAGACGCTTGCACGCTTACACACGTCCTGCAATACACATGCTGCAGCTGCTCACTGTTTGTAAAAGTAAAGAAATAGTATTTTCATTTCCATAATGTACTTTCTATACCCTGCTTCATAAACAATACTGACATCCTGCTCCTCTGAGTCTGGGGGTCCGGGGATGTGAGGACAGCGCGAGGACACAGACAGGGAGGCTGCTTCACTTCATAAAGGAAATGGTGGTTAATATTAACAACACAGGAGTTAAAACGCTTAATAACCTTCATTACGTGTTAGAGAAAGAACATAAGAAAGTTTGACAAAGATGAGGCTGTTAAACGGGCAGCGGATTCGCTGTGTGTAGAAAGAGAGCGAGAGAGATGCTGAGCTGCACCGAGCAGCGATCAGCTGATACGGAGCATAGAGAGAGCTGCAGTCCGCGGGGCTCGGCCTCGCCTCCTACAGCCATGTTATTTTCTAATTGGCTGTTCGACAGCTTACATTCTTTTGATTGGTTGATGCGTGGCTACAGTGATTCTGTACTAGTTTGTTTACACAATTGCGGCGCAACTTGCTGGGCGGTACCCTGGAAAGAGATCTCTGCGTGAGAAATACAAGGTGTGGCGTGTGAGCGTGTGAATGGAGTGGAACACGCCAAATGCGTGAGACTTGAGAGCCCTGTATAGGCTATTGGAATCAAATTGTGCACAGGTACTGTAGGGGTGAAGCCTTGGTGGATTAGTCCACAAAGCATATGTCTTACCAACACACTCTCACTCCCTAAGCGTCCAATAGCGACGTTTGGTCAGTGTCCGTGGCGTCCAATTGTGACGCTCCTAGGCTCCTTCAGCGTCATAAAGAGACGCAAATAGCTTTCAACTGATTGCAATGTATTCCCATCTGCGTCGGGATTTGACGCTCATGGAAGCACGGCATTCGTTTATGTCGGCTGCCCTTAAAGGTAATGTGAGCGTCCATTCCCAGGAATAAAGGATGGCAGAAGACACTACACTACCCAGAATCCCCAGCTATCGTTTGGACTACACCATGTGCTCTTGACAAACCCCGTGATAGTCCTCAAGCTCTGTGATTGGAGAGTGTGCTCCGAGGGTTACCGAGCCTCGAACAGCACTTGAAATGGGATGGAACCACGGCAGACTGTCCACAACTGGATTTGAACGGGTCCCCCCTCCCCCACCCCGTCCCCAGAACTACACATGCTGGCTATTCTGTTTCGCAACATGTTCTCTATGGCACGTCTCTACTGGGACTTGTAGTTTTAAAAGACGTTTTCGTATTTCCCATAATAAGAAGTTTGAAAATCATTTAGTATAATCACATAAATTCTGTGTTTTATATTCAACAACTCTGTGTTCTTTATTTATTGATTGTTCAATACCTGACAAGGCTGGAGATGAAATATCTACATTATGTATAATATCAGTTAAAATAAGTGCTTCAACATAGTTAACATTGCTGGAGGTATGCACACATATTGATAGATGTCTTGTAATGCACTGTTGAGGAACCTGCAACCCAAGTTTTTCATTCAGTGCAGAACTACACCACAGTTGTGTAGGCCTATATGATATGTCAATAAACCTTAGAAAATCTTGAAATCTTGAAAGGGATGTGCAAAATAGTCATTAGATACAGTCTTTAATTAACTATTAGTAGAGAATAACGAGTAATGAATATACTTTATAGGGATCGTATTAATATCTAATAATAAAAATATTGAAATTCAATAACATGCTTTAACCACCAGGTGTCCCTTGATATCAGCTGTGCACCTTTATGGTGTAAATACAGCCTATCTACCAATTGGATCAAATATAAAAGTGAGCCGAATTAGTGTTGATACTGCAAGGAGACGCATTGTGTGAAAAGAAATGTAAGATGTTGTTTAATGGCTGATATATTTATGATCCACGTCACGTTTTCAGTTCCTCATGTTTGTCTTCTCATCAGGGCTCTATAAATACAGAACTACGGCAGATATGTAATATGTAATGCAGCCGAACCGTGTATTACAATGCCGTTATGTGATGACTTTCAAAGAGAAAAGCAAGCACACTCGGAATAAGGTATTATTATTATTTCGGTCTGTTTCCGGTATTTGTTAATGACGGTGTGCTCTGAGATGTGAGACTGGAATTGCACAGGGGGGAAATAACGTAGGCTATCTTTAGATGCGGATTTTGTTAAACTAATATGTTTAGGCTGTGGACCAACACTATACATTGACGGGGAAGGGGGTAGCAATAAAGATAACACCATTAAACAGTTACACAACATAACAGAAATAATATCGATAGCAGCGTCCCTAGCAACCACCTTGGTAACAATGAAAACGTCGCGATTTCCTGAAGTAATCTTCGTAATAACTAGCAAACTAAAGATCATGTACATCCACTGCACACATAATCTGAAATAACAACTCATATTTCTCGCATCAAATGACATCAAAACGCATTTTAATGGCCAAACTAACTTTAAAATAGGCATTTTACACCTAGAATAAAACGAAGTTCGGCCATGTTTTCTTTTTCTGCAGGGAGACATTTGAAGATCACGTGACATAGACGCCAGCCATCGGAATGAATGGTGAAAAAAACGGGGTTTGTCAAACAGAGCACATGGTGTAGGCCAAACGATAGCTGGGGATTCTGGGTAGTGTAGTGTCTTCTGCCATCCTTTACTCAGAAAACATATTTGTTTCTCCGAATCGAAGGGGAAAAATACAAAAGCATTGTACACAATTTAAACCAATCAATGTTGTGTAATTAACAAGGATAATCTGGTGTTTTTTAGTCGATGAGTAGTGCAGATATCACTGTAAAATCAATCGACAGTAAGAGGAGTACTTACTTCCGGGTGTAAAATTCTCCGTTATCCAATGGGAATGGATGCTCACATTGCCTTTAAGGGCAGCCGGCATAAACGAATGCCGTGCTTCCATGAGCGTCAAATCCCGACGCAGATGGGAATACATTGCAATCAGTTGAAAGCTATTTGCGTCCCTTTATGACGCTGAAGGAGCCTAGGAGCGTCACAATTGGACGCCACGGACACTGACCAAACGTCGCTATTGGACGCTTAGGGAGTGAGAGTGTGTTGGTCTTACACAAAAGAAGCCCATGTTTGCATTGCATTCCATTTTAAGGAGCATTTTACACTGCTCTCCTTTAACCAAGATCAATATGTATCCACCAAGTATATTTAGTTACCTACACATTACTAAACATAGGACAGTGAGGTGTGCTTGAAAGTTCCAGTAACGGCCCGTCTACACTACAGCGTCGAAAGCTCCAAGCAGCTCCAAGCTGCCCATTCACTTTCAATGGGGTGACGTCACGTAGCCGCGCTTTTTCGCCGAACTGAATTGTGGGTAGCCGAGCGAGGCGTCTCAGGCGACCCAGGCGACCAGAAGTTGAACATTGTTCAACTTCTGGTCGCCTGGACGCGGGAGTAGCCAGCGCCAGCCAATCAAATCCCGTT
Source organism: Pseudochaenichthys georgianus (assembly GCF_902827115.2). Lineage (NCBI taxonomy): Eukaryota > Metazoa > Chordata > Actinopteri > Perciformes > Channichthyidae > Pseudochaenichthys > Pseudochaenichthys georgianus. The sequence continues at coordinate 10,831,807 of NC_047522.1, read as the reverse complement.
TCCCAAAATCTGACAGCTGAAGCACTAGCCAATCAAACCGCGTCTAAGCTGGGAGAGATATCCCGCCGTTCATTTCTATATTTCAAAAAAAGTCGGAGGAGAAACTAACTATCGCCGTAGCGAATCACCCGGTTTTGTATGACCAGACCCTCTTCACCTCCCGGGATACAAACCGGAGGGAGGTGGCAGAGACAGTGGGGGAAACTGGTAGGTTTTCGCCTGTTTGGGGAGTTTATATATATATATTGCTCGCATAAAATCCCCGGGGTTTTTTGCTTTGTATGTCGGGGGCGGGAGATTCATGTGATTGGTTGTTGGCCGTGTTGCTTGAATAAAATCCCCAAGCTCCAGACACGCCCAGCTCCAAGCTATTTTTGGAGCTGTAGTGTGGACGCTCCGTAAGAAAGAAAGTAAGTTGCTCCTTTTTTAGAGTACATTTTCTTGATTAAAAAACTAGGGCTGCATTGATTTATCAGCCAAGCATCAGTATTAGCTGATGTTTGCCTTTATGACTGCCATTGACTATAATAGCTAGACAAAATGAATGTTCTTATATTCATCAAGGCTATATTCGAGGTTATTTCATTGATTGGAATAGTTAAATATGTGTCAATTTTAAGATCGGCTAAAGTTATTTGTTTCCCCAACAGGAGATATAAAACACCAAAATAAATCAATAACAAACTAAAAAAACTGAACAAAAAATCAACAACAGCTATGTTAATTTCAATATTTCAGTGCACAATTTGACAATAAGTGCATCTGCTTCAAAAATCTTCTATGTCTTGTGTGAAAGTCAGTGTTTGTTTTTGAGGTCAGAAGATGTATTGGTTAATTTTAGGTATCCAACAGTCTCTCAAATACAAGACAAACGAGAACGCTTGTGAGTCTGAAGGGCATGACCAGTCCTTAGACGCTTAGATTTGTGAAGTTACAGACTTTTTGACAGATTTCCTATTTTGTTTGACGAAACACTCCCACACTGTAAAATATTACCATGATTTCACAATATTTAGCTGTAATATTTTACAATAAATTACTGTTTTACCACTTTACAGTCTATACCTGTAATGTTCACAATATAATACTGTAATTTGAATTTCACAGTGAAATCAATACAGGCACAGTTAATTACTGTGAATGTACAGGATAAATGATTACCAGGATTTCACAACATGTTACTGTTTTATTTCATAGTAAAATACTGTATTCAGACCATCATCTGTGATAACACAACAAATTAAGTCATTTTCGTGCTTTTATCGCTCTTGCTTGGCTTTAAATACTAATTTCTTTTTTTGGTGCAGGTTGTACTTAAATTGAAAGGGGCACCGCTGCATGTGCCTTAAAATAAACGATGCAACATATAAATATGTCAAATTGAAATTGTTGTCTTAGCTTATTGTTTTCAGGTGCTTCCTGGGCATTAATCCTAAGACGGGCTCGAAAGCCAAAAAGAGGCATGGCAATTTAAACCCCCATGTCAGCAAATTCTTCATACAAATAGTTGACTTCGAGTGGATGTCTGTGTAGACAAGTGCTCCCCTCCTTGTTTTCTTTTCTGTCTCCCTGCTGCGCGGTGCACCTGGTCTGCCCCTGGCTCCGCCTCTGCCCAGGTGTTCCAAATTCCACTCAGCCGTGTATATATAAAGAGAAGCTGGAGGAGAAGGATGTCTCGCCTATCCTAACGCCGGGAGACACTCTCCTCAGAATACCTCTTTGCCATTTTGAGCTGTAGGCCATATTTTTGCAGATGTGTTTATGTTTAGCCTGGAGGACGTGGTAGTCCAGTTTTCGCGGCTTTATTTTCTCATAGAGTTTATATTTGATTTCTGGTTAGGGGAGGGGGAGCTCTGGGTCCTACGGTCCGTGGTGTGGCTGGCTCGGGTTCCCTCCTTCTGTTTGTTCCATTTGGCCAGTCCTCCAGACCTCTTTTTGTTTCCCGTTTCGCTTGTGTGAGCAAACGGCTGATTATCAATAAATGCTCGTTACCGGTTATTGCGTGTATTCTGTCATATTGTGGGTCTCAGCACGAGCCACTACCGCGGAGTAGAGGTTGGGGCCGTAACAACATGTCCAAGACACTGTGAAATGTACTTTGCACTTCAATGGAGTAATACAAAGTTAAAATGGGCATTTTCTTTGTTTTTCTTTGTTCATTGAGCTGATTGAATTGTGTAGTTATGGTAAAATCCCAGTTAACTAGTCAAATTTACAATATATTATTGTATTATTTACATGTATATATTTACAGTAAATTACTGGCTACTGTGTTGCATTACTTCTACAGTAATAGTGTGAAAATACAGGTAATTACTGTAATTTATGTACAGCAAGGTACCATAATACCACAGCTTTGTACTGCTATATCACAGTAATTCCATGGGCATGGCAACTGGAAAGTCACAGTATTTAGTTGTACTTTTATTCTAAATTACTGTGAAATCCATGCAACTAGTAGCCAGTAATTTACTGTAATTTTACAGCCAAACATTTTACAGTGCAGTGAAATCCACTTCTCTAACCTTTAGGCCACTGCATCCCCATAGCGTTGTTATGGCTGGATTGTCCCCATTCTATCATATGTACAATGTCATTCTCGAGGTCTAAGGAAGCACTTGAGACCACACTGCCTATCCCATGCAGTGCTGCCAGCGGGGTGCTTTGTATTAAGGCTGAAATCACAGCAGCTCTCTCGCTCTGCATGGTTTCTCTCTGTACAATGTGTATATTTCATGAGCATTTGGAAAGGTAAACTTCTCTTAGATCACAATATTATTTTCTTTGTCAGTGGCAAAAACAAACCTATACTTGCCATCAGTGATTCATCGACATTACCAAAAGAGCATATATAAATATATAAGATTTAAACAAACCAAGTCATACAATAATCTCCTCCTTCCTTCTTTCTTTGTGCTGCAATGGGACAGTGATTTGATTAGAGCGCCAGAGGCTGGCAGATGGCTTCCCTCTTTTTGCCTTCACATAAATAACTGTCATTGCCTTCTGAATTAACAGACTGGGAGAGGTTTAATTTTGCATTGTTCCTCTTCTATCTCTCTTGCATTTACTGCTTTCCCTGCTGTGCCTTCTGAATTCACTGATTAAGTGAACCTGATTAGCTGAGGCGCTGCCAAATTCACTGCTAAATTCCGAAGAGGATCTTTTCTCTCCCCCTATCCCTATTTTCAATTCCTCTATCTTGTCTTTCAAACAGATGAATGGATGATGAGATTTCACAGGCCAATTGTTAACAACAAAGAGGTAGTTTCCTTCTTCCAAGGTTTGCACTGATGAAGGCTGACTGCCAAAACCAAGAGAACCACAGTAAGACAAATGTAAAATATAACGTGCAGAATGCCACTCACCACTTTCACCCCTCAACATCACAGGAATCATCTGTGAGGTGTCCCGACGGTTTGTGTTGAAATTGTGAAAATATCTAAGTCAAAATGTTGTTTTTAAAGATTTTTGATGCTTTTTCATGACCATCATTCTTGATGGGATATAAGTATTTGAATACCTGCTGATAAACATCCATCGGATTTAGACTATATCACAGATAGTATATAGAGTGCAAAATTCACACAAAAAAAAAACGGTATAATATATGTATGCTTTAATTTCAATGGAGCAATCAAGTCTAATCTTAATTTATAACACAGTACCTGTATATTGTGCAAACCATGTTGATATTTCAAAAGCATTGCACACTGAATACCTGTACATCATGTCATAATGACATCTAAAGTGTATAAGGTATTGTGTTATGTAATGTATCAAATTCTATGGAGGCCCATTTGGCTGCATTTAATTATAACTCAGCCCCTGTATACAGCACAAACTGCAGTCAAATGGTAAATAGCTAACTCTAATGTGGATATCTACAGTTCATGAGTTATGAGTTGCGTGATACTTACAAAGTCCAATTGTATTTATAACTTTGCACCTGTCTATACAGTACAACAAACTGTTTTTCACATGTATCCAGTGTACATAATGTCATAACGATTACCTGAACCTGAGCCATTATAAGTTATATACTACATTAGAGTCTATGGAGGCTCATTTGATAGTATTGTATTGGCACTATACACTGTACACTAGAAAAAAATGTAAATGCTCACTCTTGTACACAGCAGTTGACAAATTGGATTACTGTAATGCATCAAAAGCTAATGACCCATGTCGTCATGAGATGGCGCCATAGGAGGAGACGACCTACCACGCCGGCAATGGACCACACTAAACCGTCTACGAACTGGGGTCGGTCGCTTCAAAACATCAATGAAGTGGGGCCTGGCAGACAGTTCTGCATGCGAGTGCGGTGACCCTGAACAGACTGCCGAACATATAATAACCACCTGCCCTTTATATAGACCACCCTCGGAAGCCAGCCTCTTCGACTTAGGAGCAGAGATGCGGGCATGGCTACACGACACCAAGTTGGACGATAAGAAGATGACCCATGTCATCCATACCCTAGACCAGGGGTGTGAAACTAAATGTCATCGCAGGCCCCATTAGTATTATGGTTGCAGTCAAAGGACCGGTAACTTTAAGACTATATACATATATAAAATAATGTATTATATTATATAATTGCAAATCATTTGCAAGTCTCTTCATTGCACATGTCACAAAATTAGATGCATTGTGGGACATGTAGTTTATGGGCAACGTGCTTCTATAAAGTGGCATGTCACCATATAGTAAAGGTATTATATTCTTTGCAAGCTCTTGCGGGCCACAAAAAATGGAGTCGTGGGCCGTCAGTTTCCATGTGATTATGAAGACATCAGAAAATCATGCCAATCAGCAGCTATACACACAGCAATCACACACATTTTCTTTAGTATTTGCTCTTTGAGTTTAAATAACTCTCATCCATTTCTGTATTTCCTCAGTTTCTCTGTGTCGGGGTTGCTGCACAAATGAAATGTAGATTGATTTTGTGTACCATTTAGCAGTACTATCCAATGAAAAGTGATTGGGCTTTACTAATGCGTAACTCCTCTTTTGTTGTAGTCAGCACTTTTTTCAGTTCGCTCAGTGTGTGACCAACGAGACAGATGGAATCCCTCAGTGTTTGAATTTCATCTGTGAAAATGGTTTATTTAAATATTATTCTGATATCATTATAATACAAACTGTTGCAATGTTCCAGTACAGAAGCCTCACACAATACCAAAGAAAAGAGAACTATAATTCATTAGAATTTTTGACAGCTCAACAAACAGACAGGACCGCATTGAAATGAAATACATCAGAAGAAACAAATACATCTAGAGTGAATGAGTAGCGTGGCATATAAAACATAAAAGGAGAGAAGCTGTGTTTCTGAAATAACAGCCCAGATGAAGGAACTGCCGTCATTGTGAACTGTTCTCCCTATTTGTTAACGGAGACCTTGTTGCTTGTATGCAATCCAGCCTCCATAACATCCCACACTCATGACCCATTTGTCATCAGTTCAATCACAATATCAAATCAATAATCGCTCCAATAAGTCCTTCTTTATTATTTGATATGTTGCAAGGACCCTTAGTCAATGAGTCCAGATTAGGATGAAAGCTTTAAAAGGAGATGTTTCTAATATATATAGATTTTTTTTTGTCATATACATTTTATCCAAGTTCATTTTGAAGAGATGAAAACCCACTTTGGACTTGTTAGCACTTGAGTATGAGTACATGACACAATTTACAGAAAGTACAGAACATTACTGGCCTCTGCCTTTTTAAATGGATTAAAAAATGTCAACATGCTGATTATTTCATTTACAAGTTGGACAGATCTGTTGCTTTTTACATGAGGGTTGAACAAACCGTCCGCTCAAACTCTGCCAACTCTCCAAAGTGCTTTTCCAATTTCATTTCCAATAGAATCAACATTAAAATCCCATTCTACACTAAAATAAGCTTTATTTTTTTCTGCAGTCTAAACTTTATGAATCATATTACATAATATGTTCTCATTTCAAAACACAACAATCGATTTCCAGTCACAGCAGAGTGGGATATGACAGTGATGGTAGATTAACTGTCCAACTATACCCTGAAGCTATTTGGAATTTGAGGGATTAGACAGGGTTGCCCTCAATCACTAGCACATCTTATACCAGGCTGGAAGCTGCTGATGTCTCTGGTCTGCTCCCATGACAAGCACTGCCAGCCTTTGAACCATGCTGAATCAACAAGTTTCCCTGCACAGTTTTTTAGGAATGCAGTACAACTATACAGGGGGGATGTTCGCTTTGTCTGCAAAGCGGAACTAAAGCTTAAAGGGAGGTGAAAATGTTGCTTTTTGAAAACACACAGCACAGTAAACGTTGGCAATTACATTTTTATGTCATGTATGAATGTTAGATTATATTATACAACACATGAGAAACTACATAATCATGCTTCATGTTACCTTAAGTTCAATTTTGGGCATCAATTAAGCAAAGCAAATAGCATGTTCTTCTGGGTCTTACCAGATGATACTCATGGTGGATAACATTCACTTACAGTATGATTATTGAGACATAAGTAAACTATTCTATTATTCATAAATATTTCAGTTCAAATTGGAACACCTGCATTTCTGATGGATGGCGCACCATTTCCCTTTCTGCTCAAAAGTTAACAACAACAAAAGAATCCCATTGATTTTAGAGGTTATACTGTTGTATCTGTTGTTCCAATATAAAACCAAAAAACATCGTTGTCGATGTTTGTGTCAGATTGTCAAAGCGTTTTGCTTATTAATGCTTCGCGTGAATACAAATCTTTATGACATATCATCTGAAAATAAAGGTAAAAATATATTACTGTAAGATACAAGATAGATAGTTTCAACAAAACTAAATTATTCGTCCCAAAATTGGGTCATATACAATGTTGATGATGAGCGAGTTTACTTGTGTTGCACTGTATCTCAGGTCCTCCAGCTGCTCAGACATCTACCTGCAAATGTGTGTTGGTAATAAAATAATAGAAACTTGCGATATCTATGATCAAAATTGGCTAAATACTTATTTATCCTTTATAATAATGAGACATACCAGGGAGGCGCTAAAGCAACTGAAGCATGCCTTTATAAAATGGTACAGTTTAATTAAAATTAATCATCGTTTTCACGATTTTCAATGACGCATACATTGTGACACCCATTTTATTCCTACTAAGGATGCAATACAAATGTAAAATAACAAGGGACATTTTTTTATTTTACACCAAAGCTAGTACAAACAATAAAAGCTAAATTTGACATACGGAACTCCAAGTGATGACTAGTGTTGCTCAATTTAATTTTGTTTCCCTCTTGCCTTCAGTCCAAAAAGCATGCACAGCGGTATATGTATCATTAACAAGATGTAACATGATGCTTAGAACATTTAGATGGCCAATACAGCTGTAAAATAATTAACCTTTTTAACCGTATGGTTAATGTTAACAACAGTCTAAATTAGCATGTACTTTAATTTATTTTGATTATTTGAGAGGGCCATAGTGCCTATTCACAATGAAGTTCCATGGCCAATATGGTGAGTGTCAGCTATGTATACAGCACATACAGTATTTGATAGGATTTTAAAATAAAACAGATATATATCTAGAATCATATCTATTACACAAATATAGATTCACCTTTTTTCTTGTTCACTTTTGAGCAATGAACACATTTGACTGGAATAGCGAAACCATAATAAAGTCAGTCTTCCATGAGAGTTATCCAACAAGATACAGAGTCCGTTTTCACACCGGAGCGTTGGTGCCATGGTGGTGACATCTGTACAAAAGGTAATCCAACTGGCTTAAAGGTGACTGGTGTTTACAGTGGCTAATAACAATGTGCTGGGTGCAAGAGCAGTAGTGGAGGGGTAATGAGGGCCAACTTTGCTGTCCGCATGTTGTGTGTGTATGTGTGTTTGCGTTTGTATATGTGAGTATGGGGGAAGGAAGGTACGAGATCAGGGTGCAAACCATTTCAGTTCTTCAAATTATAACAAGGCATCCCTCACCAGACCACATGCCAGGAGGAGGACAGCCAGCCCACAGTTGGATAATATTCTTGTACCTAGGAACAGAAAAGAAAAAAACATTATAACAAATTAACATTACTTATAGCTCTAAAGGCCCTGTCACACTGTCCCGAAATTGACACCCGATGGACACACGAATATGGAATTGTGAATTTCGCACGAAGATGGCCCCGAACCACACACGAAGGCAACATTTACATTACATTTAAGACATACAACTGCAATGAAAGTACCAAAAACAATTATGTTACAGTACTATGATACTGTACTGATATCTTCAGACTTTGTTCTTTACTTTATCCGTCTTTATATGTAGAAAATATTACGTTTTCTCCGTAATGTTGTTTCCATAACAACAACAATTTCCTGTCAACTGTCCTTCAAAATAATATATTATATCCTTTTTAGTTTCACAGAACACAAATTGGGTTATTTACATGATTTTGTTGTGCAATAAAACAACCAGATGGACACACGATAAAGGAAATGTTCAAATTCGGCTGTGATCGTAGCAACATCGGGCCGTTCTTGAGGGCATCTTAAGCCATCGTATGACCGCTGGCGGAGTTTCTCAGGCTCCGGCAGCAACTTCGTGAGCGGAGGCAAAATCTTTGGCATGCCAAAAAATTGCCGAAGGACCTTGCGAAGGTTCATTTTCGTGTTGAATTCGTGTGTCAATTTTGCCCTTCGTAAGGCCATCGTGAGGGCATCTTGTTATCCTCGGTGCCATCGGGCATTCGCCCCGATCAGAGTGAATGTGAATGCACCGATGATAACACGAAGATGACACGATTTGACAAGATGCCCTCACGAGTGCCTTACGAAGTTGCCGCTCACGAAGTTGCTGCCGGAGCCTGAGAAACTCCACCGGCGGTCATACGATGGCTTAGATGCCCTCACGAAAGGCCCGATGTTGCTACGATCACAGCCGAATTTGAACATTTCCTTTATCGTGTGTCCATCGGGTGTCAATTTCGGGACAGTGTGACAGGGCCTTAAACGACATGTACATAAATGTTGTAGCTCTTGTTTTGAACCTTCACACCCTGATGGAATTCCCAACTCACATTATAAAAGCACATTTTGTCATGCAGTGGAACAGATTGTGTATATGTCTTGTGTGTTCTCTAACATGTGGTTGCCTGTTTGTGTTTCACCCTCCTCTGCATTCAAAATGTAACACCATATGGTTTCATTAAGTTTGCTCCATAAGGTTGCAGTCACCTATTAAGCCCGTGAACACTGCTCAGCTGCAGAGCATGGATTCAAACAAATAACATGGCAAAATACTTAAAGATAAAAAAGAATTGTGAAAATTGGGGCCAAATGCCAAACCTTATTTGATTGTTAATTCATTCCCTTTGTTGACTCTATTGTTTTCCAAAGCCACAAGACAGAACATTGGACATTTGAGTTCTTAAAAGTGTTACACACATGAGCTTGATTCTCAGAGAGATTATGGTCATGCCTTTATTTACATATGAATCTCCTTAAACACATACATAATGCCGCCTGACTTAAAGAAAACGTGGCATATGAATCATATAAAACTGTCAAGTTTGTCTTTTGATGAGTGGACCTAAACTTTATGTGGTTACATAAATTCAACTTGTTTTACCAAACAACCACAGAAAACGACAAATGCAACCCCCCTCAAAGTAAGAAGCCATTGAAGTGTTATGAAAATGATTTACATGGGCAGCTACTGTTGCCTTGGCCCTAACAAACTGCTATCACCACTGCAGGCAGCTCTGACTGTTTACTGAGCATCTGACATGACTAACAACTGCAAACTAGAACACAGCATCCTCAGCCTACTCTTTGATTTGCCTCTGTCTCAGGGACATCAAACCGGAATGATGAGAGAAACAGTAACAAATACACAGTCCTAGGCAGCAGAATTCTGTTGACAAAAAGTAGTCTACTCTGCATCAACAGATACAGAGAAAGAAAGGATTTACGCAGCTTGAAAAGAGATGTGAGAAACAACAAAAGTGCCAAGTTGTAATCCTGTGAAACAAGCCAAACTTGGGACAGAGAAAATGAAATATTCACCAAATCATATTGACATTGACTATATTCCTGTAGCAGACTGGGGTGATGGTTGTAAGAGAAAATTGTCCTTAGGGATGTTTTGAACCTTGCGGCCCAGCCCTGGATTGCCTGGGCTGCTGGGGATTGGGGAATGGAAAAGGAATTGTAGTGGGGAAGGGAGAGAGATGGAAGGCTTTGACCCTTTATTCCTCCCCACCACATCTCATTTGGCTTGAGGTGAGAGAACAGGAGTGCCACAGAGGAGCAGCAATCACTCTGGGCCAAAACATCTTTCACACAGAGAATAATTAATCAGCCTTCAGCTATGAGTCAGAGCAAGACACAGTGAGACAGTATATAAAGCTATACATGGAAAGACACACACTGATTTACTAAAACACATATTTTGCAATAATTTACTTAGCTAAGATGTTGGAGATGTCAGTTCTTATTTGTGTTAATGCACTTTAATTAATATATTTCCACATTTTGAATTTGTATTTAACCAATGTAATTGTGAGCCAGGAGAGTGACGCATTGTGAGGGAACGGGTGGACATGTACATGTATATGTGTAATTCACAGCCATATACAGTACCTAGAATAATCAAATGATGTCAACAAAGTGAAGAGGCACACATGGTTTTCAACCCCCAGGTTATATATTGGATTATAAAGTAAAAATAACACCTGTGCCACATCAGTCAAGCTTTATCCCGCTCTGCATGACTAATCTACAAAAGAAGATGAAAGGCTTTTGGGGATAAACCTTGCTAAATGTTTGAGAATTGAACATACAGGTGTCTACACAGCCATGCTTTCTTTTAACAATTTACTACATCATAGTGGAAAGTACTCCTGGTTTGGCTAATCACAGGTTATGTTAGCACTGTAGAGACAACAATCGGCTGGATTTCTAACTGAAAAATGGTCTGAAGTTATAAAATATTTGATACATTTTATAGAATCTGTGAACAATATAAACAAATGTATGTTCTGTATTTGGTTTCATCATTTTTAAGCAGCTAACCTTTTTGATTTGGCTAATTATTATTAAGGCTAAACACCTGAATCATGTTGACACTTTTGCTTCACTGAGTTCATCAAGAGTTTCTTGTACTCATAACCATGTGTAACGGCTGAACCATATCTATCAGTTATGCATTACAGAATTTACTTCTTTTGACCAGTGTTTTCAGCCACAGTGAAGTCACTTCAAAAATGTATTTTAAATTGATGTATTTTTATTTTGTTTACAGTACATAGAGATACTTGTGTTGTTACACAAGTCAGGTCAAATACACTGCCAATCACTGCATGTTTATTATTTGTTTTATTTCTATTAACACTACCCACACTGACCATACTGAGCTACAGTATGTTTATCCAGTTACTGTGTGAGTCACTTTGTTTGGAGATTGCATCAGGGTACCTTTAAATGAACTTGAGGCAAAAATATCCTCCACTGAGAAAGAGCCTGCATTTCATCATATTAATCCTTTGCTAAACTAAAGCAGGCAAATATGTCCTCTTGTGTATTTTTTCCTATGCAAACTGTTAATACATTATCTGTAGTTGGCAATACTGTGAAATGTAATGTACTGTGGAGAACTCTGAAAAAGCATGCTGTAAGACTGGCTCTTACTAACGTCAACTTGAAGCAATATGTGATGCGTTATCGGGGTGGCTGACATGGAATAGTAGTATCTTATCATATACTTGGATCTAACCTGGATATAAATGAATAATTTCCTGGAACAACAACAACAACAACAACAACAACAACAACAACACCATATATTTCTCTCAAGAAACATCTAGTAAAAGCAGGGCCAGTGCTGGGCCATACTTATATCCTTCTGGGAATAACATGATGGGTCACTGCATGTTGCACTGCTGTGCTGGGTCATTTCTTTGTGTCAGATTTGACATCCGACAGATGTATCTTCAAAAAGCATTGAGGCAACTCTAAGTAGTGTTTCACTCCCTCTAGAATCTAGAGATCAGCAGGAATATTGTTATTTATACATTATTGATTAGCTGTTCAATTTGTTTCATTGGTATTTGCCAACTATTTTTTTCAGTTTGTAAAAACAGAGTAAAAATAAATACATGTAGAATGACAACAATGTTCTGTATCTTTGCTGGAAAAATCACAGGAGTTATTTGTAGTGTCTTTTAATTACAATTTTATGTAAAAATGTTTAAATGTATTTTCTATGTCACATGTATGTGTGACTGAGTTATGCTTCGAGATGAGTCACACAATTGTTTCAGTAATCAGGCACTAAGAGTTTCCAAGTACCTTAATTGTCTTGGTGAGCTGTGTTTCATGCTCCCGCTTCAACTTTGATTGGTGAGCAAGCACAACTAAGTAACTAATGGCTCTTCTAGAACACCTGCATGTAGCTCTCCCTTTCATCTTACACAGTATGTATCCCTCAATGTCTATACTTGAACTAGCACTCGTCATAGACATAAGGTAAAAGTACCTCCTGTTCCTGTGCTATTTTAAGAAAACAATAAAGGAAAATCATTTATGAATTATTGCTGTTTTTTTAACCTACTATGCATTTTATTTGCAGAGCAAAGAAAGAATACACAAAGCTGAAAACATAAACAAATTACCTTTGTGGGAAGTAGTGGTATTATTTTATCTACCCATCACTGTGGCTAAAAGCTACTCCACCCACGTCTTGTCAACATTTGGTTGACAAGGTCACTGTGTCCTATTCTTTACAAGCCATTACTGATACATTTACATCTGAATTCTTGCTAAGGGAAAAAGTGTCCATGGCATATCTTTGGGGGAGTCTATCCAACCCAGTCTCATGGCATTTCGTGTTCACCAACACGATTTTTAATCTATTGATTCGTGTTCACCAACACGATTTCCCCCTTTTTTTCGTGTTGCACAGCACGATTTTAAAAGCAATGTATTTCTACTGCCTGCAGCACGTCTTTTTCTCCGGTCGGGTCGTGGGAGACCGGAAGCTGTGTGGTTCATAAAAACATGTTCTTACTCAATATCAAGCCACAATTATTGCTTTTATTTTAAATCGTATAATTTCGGACTTTTGTTGCCGTCTGTGAGGAAAATAAATGGGGCTCAGAGCCTCAGGATACTGAAATCTGTATTTTTAAATATTTGTTCCTTCTAATTTGTTATTCTTTTCAAAATAACACACTGTTATTTACTCACCAATAACACACAATTATCCTTGCTTTTATTTATTGGTTTAATTCCATAATCTCGGGCTTTTTTGGCGTCCGTCAGGAACTGAATTTCAAAATAAATTTAACCGGAAACAGACGTAGGCCTATAAGGGACATTTCGAGCATCATTGCGATTGTCAACATTTCTGAGTTTAGGATGGCCGAAGACACTACACTACCCATAATCCCCAGCTATCGTTTAGGACTACAGTCCCCGTAAGGTTACGCCGAGCGTCAAACAGCTGTGTGAAATGGAACGAAACCACGCCAGACTATCCAAAACTGGAATCGAACACCCCCCCCAGAACTACACATGCTGTCTATTGTGTTTCGCAAAATGTTCTATGGGACGTCTCTACTGAACGTTTTCGTTTTTCCCACAATTAAACACATTGGTGTTATCAAATGTAAAACATATAATTAATAAATGGGTGAAAATCGCTTGTGTCCATAATGCGCAGAATTAATATATACCCACATAACAGCTCATTGCTACTTTGTAATTCTACTCCACTACAATTCAGAGGTTAACCTGGTATTTTTACTCCACTGCATTTATTTGAGTTACTTTGCAGATTCTGATTAATTATGTGAAATATAAACAACCCTTAAATCAGACTTTAGTTACCCCAAAGACCTTAATCTGTTATTTAATGTTTAAATAAAGGTTAATCCGTTTTTCTGTTTTGCACCTCCTCCTATTTATTAATATCTTTGTACATCCTGCACTAAACTGTTTTATTGTAGAGATCACTTATAGTATCTTCTTGATTTTTATATTCTATATTTATACTTTCCCCCTATTTAAGTATATACTCTTAATATTTTTTAATCAAATATAACACATAAAAACAATAATTCAATAACGTGCTTTAACCACTAGGAGGTGCACACAGCCATAATAACTTTGTATTATTAGTGTGTATGTACAACATCTGAAGATGTATAGTTTTATGCATGCTTTCACATCATTTTACAGCATATTGCTATACTATTTCAGACTCAGTATTTACATTCTTACATTCAAAGAAAATCAGTAATATCTTTAAAAACTACAGTCCTTTTCTATCAGCTGTGCACCGTTATGGTGTAAATATAACCTGTATATGAATTATATCAAATGTAAAAGTCAGCCGAATTAGTGTTGATACTGCAAGGAGACGTATTGTGTGAAGAGAAATTGAAGATGTTGTTTAATTGTTGATATTTATGATCCACGTCAAGTATTCAGTTTCGGCAGCATTTCTTCCAGTTTTTCCAAAGGTCTTCTCATCAGGGCTCTCTAAATAAAGAACTACGGCAGATCTGTAATATGTAATGCAGCCAAACCGTGTATTACAATGCCGTTATGTGATGATTTTCAAAGAGAAAAGCAAGAGCACTCGGAATTAAGTATTATTTTATTCTTTTAAAATGTTTTCCGGATTTCATATAATATAAACACCAAATCCCAGCATGCATTGCGGCTAACACATCCAATCAGCGAGCTTAAAACCATAGCTGAGGATCTTGGGAAATCGCTCGAAATGCCTACGTATGTTTCCGGTTATATTTATTTTGAAATTCAGTTCCTGACGGACGCCAAAAAAGCCCGAGATTATGGAATTAAACCAATAAATAAAAGCAAGATTAATTGTGTGTTATTGGTGAGTAAATAACAGTGTGTTATTTTGAAAAGAATAACAAATTGGAAGGAAAAACAGATTTAAAAAATACAGATTTCAGTATCCTGAGGCTCTGAGCCCCATTTATTTTCCTCACAGACGGCAACAAAAGTCCGAAATTATACGATTTAAAATAAAAGCAATAACTGTGGCTTGATAAGTAAGAACATGTTTTTATGAACCACACAGCTTCCGGTCTTCCTCGACCCAACCGGAGAAAAAGACGTGCTGGAGCCTGCAGGCACGAAACACATTACCAGTAGAAATACATTGCTTTTAAAATCGTGCTGTGCAACACGAAAAAAAGGGGCAAATCGTGTTGGTGAACACGAATCAATAGATTAAAAATCATGTTGGTGAACACGAAATGCCGTGAGACTGGGTTGGAATATCCGAGGGTTTAAAACTGCACATGTCTCTTTGAGTTTGCATTTTTTGCATGTAATTTCCCAGCTTTCCTCTAGTGTGAGGGACTGCAAACTGACTTTTCCAAAGGCATAATTGGAGTGTCTGAGCGGGTAGAAACATATTCGGGCTTTCTCTGTACATGCTGGGATAGAATAAGCCCACACTGAATACTCTTCATTTTGTCCTACTTAACATTACACAACACTCTACATTTTGGTGAAATGGTGATGTTGAATATCAATTCTAGGCCAGCGAGGCAGTCAGGTTCAGTGAGGCAGGGAGGTGAATCACCACAGCACCTCCACAGGGAGCTCAAACTGGCTTAGTGCCAGATCTATTCTGGCTGATCTCTGGCTGGCTGACTGGCTGTCTCTTTGACGTACTTGAATGGCGGGTCTGTTATAAAACCAGCTGTATGATTTGCCTGTTGAATGATACACTATCTTTCTGACTGTCTGGCTGCCTAAGCCATGCCCTGGATTTTTGGATGACTGACTGGTTAAATACAACTGGATGTCATTACCGTGCAGCTTGACTGTTCATCTGTGGATCAGGCTAAACATGATAACAGTCTGTTGGGTAATGCAAATGCTCCAAAATTACCATCCACTGTTTGAAAAGATCACTCCAGCAGTTGTGTGTGTTTTATCTGACATTACTGCAACCATTTTACAAGCCATAACTGACTGAGGAATAAGCTGCTTCTATCAATTGAGTTGATTTTTTCTTATGTTTTGTTTTTCTGTTGCTTGCTTCTGTTACAGTTTGGGAAAGGTAGGACCCAAAAGCAGACTACAAAAAAGGTAAGTTGGTCTAGAAAACAAAAACGAGCTTTATTGTAAAAGCTGATGGCAAAAACATGGCAAAAACACAAAGGAAGCACAAGGAAGATATAATACAAAAATCTGACGATGACTGACATGGAGAGTGACTGTAACAGGACTGGGCAGGTAAAGAGAAAAGTGGTAGTGCAGCAATCACGACAGAGGCAGTGTTCAAGTCCAAAAAAGAGGCTTTGATGTTAAACTCAAAAATACCTTTAACTATACAAAGGCTAACATAGCCGGGCCGCTAACCGACTTACCAGCTTACAAAAATGTTTCCTCACACTGGGAGTCTCCTGCTCCCTCCATGTGCCACACACAACTGAGCAACTCTGAGTGCTTTGTCTCCCTTGAGGGAGTGATTAGCACCAGGTGTGAGGTCTCCACACCTGCTCCCAATACTGTTAATTGGAAGCGGGTGGAGCCACCTATTGGGAATGTAGCTGCCTCCCACTACTCTGCCTCTCAGTCCCTTACAAAACAAACAATGAACCGACACCGAACACAGGAAGAGACAAGGCTAAATACAGGGAGGGGTAATCACGAGACGAGAAACAGCCGGGCAGGGGAGGAGAAACACAAGGGCAACAGGTGAACACCATCAGACAATTAGACACACCAGGGAAACTAACGACAGGGAGGAAAACACAGGGAGAAGAACCAGACAAGAAACAAGGAGGAAAACATGACAGGGAGAACAGAAAAGCAAAATAACCCCACAACTAGACACAACAAAACTCAAACCCTGACAGTTTATTCTCCATATTGATTCTCACCATATACATATATAAAGATACATATGCATTTAACTTACAAATAAATTACCAATCTTAATTTCTTTTTGCTTTGAAAAAGCCACTCTAAAATGAAAAATGGTCTTACACACATGTTTGTTTAAAAATCTCTGTCCATACTAACATGCCCATATGTCATCACAAACACAGGGCATGCGCTTCCTGATGTAGAGAGGACAATTGTTTACTCTGCAATAGGTTGCTTAGTAAAAGTAGAAATGTTTTAGTTTTGTTGAACTTTCAAGATAAAAGAACGTGTCTGATACTTTAAATATCAATATATATATATATATATATATTACATGCAAAAAAATACATTTGCCTGATAAAATATTATTTTCTGTTGAAGTTAAAGGCTGCTAATTTTGTTTTCTCTTCTCGTTCTCTCTCACCTGCTCTCTCCTCTGTTACTCTTACAAATCAAAGTTTCACTGCACAATGGATAAAGAAATATAGTAAAAATATAGACATATAGCGTCTCACTGGTTGTAGCTCTGCCAGGAGGCTGGAAGTTCCTGTCATACTGGAGAGCAGTAATTATTACTTGTACCTTTACAGGTTCTTTGTTAACTGTACTAAATTTGTGCATAAGGAAAAGCTTCTATTTTAAGTCCATTAACAGATGCTTAAATGTGGTCGGCAAAGCCTTAAAAATAAACAAATGCTTTGTTGTGGATGTATCCCTAGAAGTCTTCAGTATGAGGACACAAAGAGCCACTGGTGCAGACGTTTAGCCACAAATATGGTTAATTGGGTCACACACTTTTCTCCACTGAGCGTTCACTTACATTAGCCAGATTTACAGGCAAAGAAAATCATTTTTAGTGAGGGAGGAAAAGCATTTACACAAACTTTACACAATGACATTCTGTGCAATTGCTTGAGCAATTGAAATTAAGTCACGAACAGCAGTCCGGTGGTTCTTAACCACCTACTGAAGCAATGACTCATTAGTAATCTTTCCTTAGACATATGCAGTTGATGCAGTTTTAAAAAAAACAAGGTCAGTGCTTTTGTTGTTGCTGCATGAATGCTTATGCAATAAACTGAGTCCATATTTGTTTTGTCTTCATTCAGTAACCAGGCTGGCCTCAGGGGTGAGGACAAGTCTCAAGGCTTAGGGGACATTTGTTCCTTCTTTTTTAAAAACCACATTCAGCTCTGGTCACCTCTGAGCTTTGAGAGAAAAACACTGCCAGAAACGATGGAGGCCGAGCTGTGATCTAACAACATCTGACACACTGGTGGGGAGTAGCTGTGCAGACCACTCTGCTACTGCTGCTGCTATTGCTGCAACTGCTTCACCAGCCACAGTCACATTCCCTCCATCTGGAAAGTGCCTCATTGTTTACTCATGCAGCAATGGGGAAAAGGAAAATATCTGCACTCTCCCAGGTTTTATTTAATCTCAGCCAATTTACCTATTGTTGCTCATCTTCTTCAAACCAGTAATATAACTCTGTCGCCCTCAGCCGTAACACCTCTGTGAGCCTCCGGATAGGCATTTATCATTGTCAGACACACCGCACACAGGACTCATTGCAACACAGTTGTCAGCATAATTTAGCTGCCTCATAATCTCTGACTCTGCAGCCGCAGGGATTATTCAACTTTTTAGCTCCATTCAGAGGCAAGTAATATCTTTCTATGTTTTGCTTCAGGGTGCAGAGGGGTATCAGAACCCAGAACAGGGCCCACTCAGTGTTTGAACTATCTGACCAGGTAGAAAATGATTGACATTTAAAGATGAAGAGGAGCAGGACTGTTGTAACAAAGTTTGATAGTCAGAAATTCAAATAAAGCAAAAAGGTAATGAGAGACCATTTCCACTGAGCCACCTAATGCTAGGCTGCCTGATCAGGACCCTGAACAGTTACAAGTTCAATATGAAGATACAAGAAAGTAAATATGGCAATCTGCAAAGGCCATTATTTCAACTCCTTGCACATTACATTTCATATATGGTAATACACATTATGGGTAAATTATGTTTTATTGCTACAACTATGTCATTTCTAGCTAGTGTGAAAATGCAGTTGCATTTAGTTTAGTTGATTTGGTCCAAACTTTTTTGTTTGTGATTAGATATCTTAGTGTAAGGTTCTTACCACAGTCTATGGTTCTTACTGAGGGGGGTATTAAATCCAATCCTTTCTAGTAGCATTGATTATTTATTATCATGACCACAATAAGTTGTTCATGTTTGAACAATCTCTTTCAGTACCAATGGTAGAATTTGTGCAAAATGATGTTGTCAGAGTGGCTGCAGAGGTGTACAAAGTAACAGAATATGAGCCCAGCTACTACTCTTTGTATACTAACAGTTAAAATGGTTAATAATAAGTCATAATTTATCCTTAACCATAAAGCTTTAGAACAATCCCTGACCATGTTGGCAACAGATCAGAAAATGCTTTAATTAAGAACATTAAAGCTGCATTGACGCATGATACGCGACTTGTTCTTTGCTAACTTTAAGGTTGGGCACAGAGCCTTATGGTGAAAACAGCTATTAAAGTTTTGTTTCTTTGGCTACCTCTTCTTTTATCTTGCAAAGGCTAATGATGTTTGCACTCACTGAGACAACTCAATAGGTATTACACCACACACGTCTTAGGAAGGATTTCAGCCTTATTGGCTCTATGAAAGACAAGAATACATTGATATTACTTGCAACCTGCTGAATCTAGACAGGACAGTATATCCCATAATTTCATTTGTTCAAATTCAATGAAAAAAAAGATAACTTACAGTCAGTGTGTTTTTAGCAGTTATAGCATCCATCACATTTTTCTAATGATGTTAGTTATAGTGAGCAGAAAAGACAGACAATCTTGTACAAAATCTTGCTTGTTTCTTTTTGCCCATTATTTTTTAGTATTCTAGGTTCAGGTCCAAATGTGTCGTGCCGCCAATACGGTCATGTTCAAGATTTACCCACGCAAAGTTTTAAACAAATTACAAAGATAATTAACGCGCATTGAGAAACGAAACAAATACATGTGAAAAATAACCCCAAAAAGTTGCTACTGATTTTTACTAGCATGCTCAGGCAGGGAGTCCTAGAGCTGAAGAGCCTGCAGCAACAATACCTAAGGTAATACGTTGAGTTTCAAGAAGCACCAGAGGATTCCTGCCTGAAAATCTCAGAAGCTGCTTATAAAGTATAAAAAATTCAAAATATAGCTGGGAGCATGACCGAGTAGTGCCTTAACAGTAAAGTATTAAAATCAATTTCACAGCACATGAGTAGCTTGCAAACACACACATGAAAGGATACATTGTATTTTTATCTCCTAGAATTAGTGAGTGGGCCAAGCAGCAACATTTTGGGCATGCTAGAGACAGGCAATTGACTTGAAACTGTTCCCTCAATAAAGAGAATTCCAACACTCCAAATAAGATAACATAAACAGGCTGTGATGAAGCATTGTGGTATGCATTGATAAAGCCAAATGCAATTTTTCTCCCTTTGAGCTCTACAGGCCAGTTTCATATTCCGCATTGCTGCTATGAGATGCGACTTGATACCACAAGTGTTAAAGGTGTACAAATATTTCACCTAACTCCTCGAAGCAGAGACATTACACACCCCCTTCGAATTCTAGTCCGCTGGTGCGTAGAAAGCAGCTGGCAGTTCAATCTCACATTTCTGTGAAACAGTAAAGTTCCCGTTTTTGTTCGTGTGCCTTCTTGACCATAAGTAAGTGATGTGTTTGCAATTAAAAAATAGTCGTTTCTGTTCAAAATTGTAGTCATAGGTTTATTCGCTGTTGACGTAATTTAGTTGAAAGTTTGTATGGAGTGGCAGCCTCTATCCATGTATGCATAAGTAGCTGTCAGTGGCGGCTGGTGGAAAATATTGTTGGTGGGGCTGTTGATATTTTCACGATCTGTCTTTATGGTGTCTTGTTTGAATCTGTCTGTGGTTCCCTGTCGTTAGTTTCCCTGGTGTGTCTAATTTAACCGATTGTGTTCACCTGGTGTCCCCGTGTTTTCTCCTCCCCTGTGTCTTGTTTGTATGATTAGTCTTGTGTGTATTTAAGTTCTGGTTTTTCTGTCTGTCTTTGTCGGTTCGTCTTTTGTTGGTGACTGAGTTCACCGGTGAGTGTTCTGTTTTGTCTATGTTAGTTTCATTATCCTTGAAATAAAGGTTTATCAGAGTTATCTGCATTTGGGTCCTGCTTCCTTCACTCAACCGTGACAGTACGAACCGACCAGAAATGGACCCAGCAGATGATCCTTTTGAGGTGGAACTACAACATTTTTCCTTTTATTTGGCTTGCTGCTATGATTGGTGGAAGGGAGTGTCCAGTGTTCTGCAGAAGGAGGCCGCTCTGGTAGAGGCGCACCGGTTGGCTATGGAGAAACCAGACTTGGTGAAATTCTTACCTGGCTGGATTTTGAACTTCCTCTGGGTGTGTAATTTCCAGCCTGCTGACTACAAACGTCTCGGTGTGTTCCATCTGGAGTCAACCCATGCTTCTGCCCCAGTTCCTGCTCCTGTCCAGGAGTCGTATTCTGGAACTCGTCTGGCTTATGGAGGTCCACGGAGTATTCAGGCGGCTGCTAAGAGGAGTCGCAAGGCCAAGCTAGCAGCCCGAGCCAGCAGCCCGAGCCCCAAGAGCCATGGTTTCAGCCCCAGTCCTGGCCCCAGCAACCATGGTTCCAGCCCTGGTTCCAGCCCCAGCAGCCATGGTTCGGGCTCCAGTACAGGTCCCAGAAGCCATGGTTCCAGCTCCAGTGCCGGCCCCAGCAGCCATGATTCCAGCCCCAGTTCTGGCCCCTGCAGCCATGGTTCCAGCCTCAGTCCTGGCCCCAACAGCCATGGTTTCGACTCCAGCCCCTCGTCTCCGGCCGACGCCAGCTCCCCGTGTCCTGTCGGCGTACCGGCCGACTCCAGCACCTCGTCTCCTGCTGGCTCTCCAGCCGATGCCAGCTACCCGAGTCCTGTCAGCATACCGGCCGACTCCAGCCCCCCGTGTTCTGTTGGCGAACCAACTCTCTCAAGTCACCCCTCCAGTTCCCTCTCGAGTCTCCTTTCGAGTCCCCTCTCGAGTCCCCTCTCGAGTCTCCTCTCGAGCTACCTCTCGAGTCACCTCTCGAGCTACCTCTCGAGTCACCTCTCGAGTCACCTCTCAAGTCCCCTCCCGAGTCATCTCTCAAGTTTCCTCTCCAGTTCCCTCTCGAGTCTCCTCTCGAGTCCCCCCTCCAGTCTCCTTTCAAGTCACCCCTCCAGTTCCCTCTCGAGTCCACTCAAGTCTTCTCTCAAGTTCCCTCACAAGTTCCCTCTCAAATCCCCTCTCGAGTCCCCTCTCGAGTCCCTGTTCAAGACACTTCTCAAGTCCCCTCTCGAGTTCCCTCTCGAGTCTCTTCTCAAGTTCCTTCTCGAGTCTCCTCTCGAGTCCCCTCTCAAGTTCCCTCTCGAGGCTCCTCTCCAGTCACCTCTCGAGTTTCCTCTCGAGTTCCTACTCAAGTCCCTACTCCTGTCCCGTTGGAGGTTCCGCTGGGGACCCTGCCAGCTCCTTGTCCTGTCCCGTTAGGGGTCCTGTCCCGTTAGGGGTCCCGCCGACTACTCTCCTGCCGGGGGTCCTGCCAACCCTTTGTCCTGTCTCGTTGGAGGTCCCGCCGTCTACTCTCCTGCCGGGGGTCCTGCCAATCCTATGTCCTGTGCCGTTGGAGGCCCCGCCGACTACTCTCCTGCCGGGGGTCCTGCCAACCCTGTGTCCTGTCTCGTTGGAGGCCCCGCCGACTACTCTTCTGCCAGGGGTCCTGCCAACCCTGTGTCCTGTGCCGTTGGAGGCCCCGCCGACTACTCTTCTGCCGAGGGTCCTGCCAGCCCTGTGTCCTGTGCCGTTGGAGGTCCCGCCGACTACTCTTCTTCTGGGGGTCCTGCCAACCCTGTGTCCTGTGCCGTTGGAGGTCCCGATGACTGCTCTCCTGCCGGGGGTCCTGCCAACCCTATGTCCTGTCCCGTTGGGGGTCCCGCCGCCGACTCTTCTGCCGGGGGTCCTGCCAGCCCTATGTCCTTTTCCGTTGGAGGACCCGCTGAGAGTCCTGCCAATCCCATGTCTTGTTCCATTGGAGGTCCCGCCGTTACCTGTCTCGCCGGGGGTCCTGCCAACTCCTGGTCCTCTTCCGTGGGGGTTCCTGCCGAAGCCTGTCCCACCGGCTCTGGTTCCTGTCCGGCCGACACCGGGTCCTGCCCGGCCTCTGGAGCTGTCCCGTCAGCGCCTTCCTGCTCGGCCTCCGGAGCTGTCTGGTCTTTGCCTTCGAGCCAGGCCCCCTGAGAGCCGCGGTCTTCACCTTCGAGCCAGGCCCCCTGAGAGCCGCGGTCTTCGCCCTCGAGCCCGGCCCCCTGAGTGCCACGGTCTTCGCCCTCCTGCTCGGCCCCCTGACTCTTCCTGCCGCTGCCTTCGCTCTCATGCTTGGCCCCCTGAGTTTGCCCGCTGTGGTCTTCGCCTCTCCATGGACTCTGCCTTGCCCCCGGGCCGTCCGCCCGAGATCCCTTCCTGGTCCTCTGCTGTGCTCCTGGGCGGTCAGCTCAGTCCCGTCCTCCTGACCCCCTCCACCCACCCTGGTGGCCTAGTGATACGTCCCTCCTCTGGACCCCCTCCACCCACCCTGATTGAGGTTTTGGACTTTTGTGTTCTTTTTTTGGGACGTCTGGGATCCGTCCCTTGAGGGGGGGTACTGTCACGATCTGTCTTTATGGTGTCTTGTTTGAATCTGTCTGTGGTTCCCTGTCGTTA
This sequence comes from Pseudochaenichthys georgianus, assembly GCF_902827115.2. Classification (NCBI taxonomy): domain Eukaryota; kingdom Metazoa; phylum Chordata; class Actinopteri; order Perciformes; family Channichthyidae; genus Pseudochaenichthys; species Pseudochaenichthys georgianus. Next base: position 10,808,087 of record NC_047522.1, on the reverse strand, counting down.
GTTTCCCTGGTGTGTCTAATTTAACCGATTGTGTTCACCTGGTGTCCCCGTGTTTTCTCCTCTCTCCTCACCTGTGTCTTGTTTGTATGATTAGTCTTGTGTGTATTTAAAGGGATAGTGGAAATCCGCGAATTTTGGGTTTAACTTATGTATTTTAATTAAAAATAAGCATAATAAACCATTTTTTTATATTTCATGCGCCTAGTTTCATTTTATTTTCAATTTTACTGCTCCCGACCACGCCCTCTCAATGAAACGAAATACTTACGGGTGATGACGAAAACAAAGGAAGACGGGCACAAACATTGGACGAGGCACGAGTATTTTATTATGTTTTCTGGCTGATTTAATGCATCGTTAGCCTGTACCATTGTGTACAACGCCATTTATTGCCTGTCGATTAGGCGACCGGAGGCCTCGCCATCCGATAATCCGGTACACAGTGTTGAATGTGTACACTACAGTCATCATATAGACATGATAGACTAACAGTACTGTGAGTACAGCCTACACTTGACAGGCAGCCTGGCTAGCCTAGGATTAGGACCATACTACGTCAAAAGACCGATTGGCTCTAGCTGTATATCATGCTAGTATACAATTCATTTACATTTATTCATGTAATTAATGCCCATAAGGCTGTTACATATACAATAATAAATGTGACAAGATAATTTATGTGACCCTGGTATGTTATGAAATGTACCCTACATGCAGTCATCCTCGCGCATAGCCATAGGCCTACAGTGCATGCATGCCAACTTTTGCAATATATAATATAGCGCCTAGCGTGCGCTATGCTTAGGGACCTACCAGTCAAGATTATTTGTGCGTAGGGGTGCATCATCTGGCGCCTGGTCCTGGTCATCCTCGCCATTGCCCATGCCGTGAACTAACTCCATCTCCTCGGGCTCGAACAAATAAGGACGTAATGGTCCATCGTCTGGCTCAATATTCTCACCATCGTCGCTTACTGAACCGGATTCAGATTCAGTTCCTAAAACTACATTTTCGCAGGAAAGCCGAGAGGATGTTTCTGACTCGCTATCATCACTGGATACCTCGTACAATCCTTCTTCTTTGTCTGGTATATTTGCCCTTCCACATTCATTCTGCATAGACGCCGTGGTTTGTTATTGTTTCGTCTTCCTGAGTTTTCCTCACTTCCGGTTTGGCTGACTCATCATTTCGTTTCTAAAAAAGTTCGGGGAAGCTGCAATAAAGTGCTTCTAACATGCGTAAGGCAATTATTATATTTTTTTAATCAGGTGTGATTGTTTTGGTACGTAATTATGCTTGTATATAAGTTAAAACGAAACTATTTGTGGTTCAATTTCCACTATCCCTTTAAGTTCTGGTTTTTCTGTCTGTCTTTGTCGGTTCGTCTTTTGTTGGTGACTGAGTTCACCGGTGAGTGTTCTGTTTTGTCTGTTAGTTTCATTATCCTTGAAATAAAGGTTTATCAGTTATCTGCATTTGGGTCCTGCTTCCTTCACTCAACCGTGACAGATATAGTGAGTACAAATTCTTTTTTTTGGGAGAAATGACCCTTAAATTAGGACTTCTGGTGATGTAATGGCGCGTTTCCAGTGCAGCGCGGAGCTCGCTTTAATGCTGCGTTCAGACCGGACGCGATGCGAATATTCGCTTCGCTCTAAACCAGGGGTGGGAAACCTCCGGCCCCCGGGCCGTATACGGCCCGCGAGACAATTTGGTACGGCCCTCGAGTATGAAACACAAGCAAAAAAGAAAAAAATTAGAGAAATCTAGACCGCAAACAAATTAAACAAGCGAGTGCCTGTTTTTCCTAGCCAAGGTCAGGGTCCTTGAACACAACACGAGCCTAACGTGTCATCACGTGGTATATGTCTCGTCTGACAGGGGTGTAGTTCTGACGGAGAGCACCAGAACGTCACTCCGGCACTTCCAGAAATTGCAGTACCCATAAGGAGCCGTACACATGCCGCAGTGTTTGCGTGGCTGTGTCTTTAGTTGAAAGCCCAGTGGCGATCTGTTCATCTGTCATACTGATCATACAGTCAATAACTTTGTTGTTATTAGCATCTGGTTAGCTAGCTATGCTAACAAATATAAGAAGCTTTTTCTCCAACCAGTGAGGTAAAGGCACATCTTTATATGATCATTATAGTTATAAAAAAATAAGAGAATAAAGTAAACAGGTATAAAATACTAATATGACAGTAAAAGAAAGAACACAGAACACAAGAACACAGTTTGAAAGGGGAGTGATTTGTAAAATATCCATAAAGAAAAATACATCTGCTTCAACATTTAAAAAAAAATCTTCCCGGGGGAGCATGCCCCCCCCCCAGAGGAGGTTAGCTCCCCCAGCCCCATACATGTACACTTAAATCATGTCCACATGGATAGGAAACTAAATACTTTTGCACACATCTTGTGTCCATATATTTCTGTTTTGGTGGTCATGCCACAACCGTGCACGTGCATGCATGCGTGCGCGAGTCATGGTAAAATATCTGGATTAAAAGGTTGTTTTTTCTTTGCACAGCATGAAAGAAAGGCGAAATGAATCTATTTTTAAGCAGAGGTCAATAACTTGTATACGGCCCTCGGAGGATATTGTAAAAATTGAAATGGCCCTTGAGAGGAAAAAGGTTCCCCACCCCTGCTCTAAACGCTCATATCGCATCGCTCTAGTCGCTCGAGTTTCACCTTGACTGCCAGCTGTGTTTACTCGCATCATTCAAACAAGACGCGCTCGGGAGCTACAACTACAACAAAATGAACATATGTTACCATGATTAAATTGTAATACACGTTTCTAAATGATGCCGACGTAACAACATACTGATACCGGTTAGTAAAAACCATGAATTAATGCTTTGACAAGTCTGCAGACAGACGGCCGGCGAAAAACCTTTTAGAATGCTTGTTTTCTGAATGGAGACTGGGTCGACCAGGCTAAGCTAACGTTGTATATGCTCACTCCACACTCATAACAACGGCCTACAGACATAAATAAACCAGCGACTGTATTCGCCATGACACAGACAGTGCCGAGCCGTGCGGGGCCCGTTTTTGGTTGCGTTTCCACTTGGCCTAGTACCGGCTAGCGGGTCCTAATTCACAGTTTTTCTGGCCCCAGAAAATCGTGGTTCTAGGGCCAGGAACAACCAGGCTGAGTATGCTGAACTAGAGAGAGAATCGCTGGCAAGGGGGCTACAACTACAACAAGATGAACATATTTTACCGTGATTTAATTGTAATACACGTTTCAAAATGAAGCCGAATTAACAACATACTGATACCGGTTAGTAAAAACCATGAATTAATGCTTTGACAAGTCTGCAGACAGACGGCAGGCGAAAAACCCTTTTTAAAATGCGTGTTTTCTAAATGGAGCTTGGCTAAGCTAACGTTATATATGCTCCGACCGTCCACACTCACAACAACGGCCTATACAGACATAAATAAACCAGCGACTGTATTCTCCATGACACAGACAGTCTGTGGTTTGTACTTGTTTAACTTTTGTTTAGTTTCTGAACAGATCGTATCTGTCCCCGGCTGTTTGAAGAGCAAGCATGGGAAACAAAAGACAGCATTTACCTGTTTGCATCCAGCTAGCCATCCCTTTCTGGTGTACCAGCTACGTGAGAAGCCTCGTTGATACGTTTTGTCTTTTTCACGAGCTTGCTGCGATATATATAAATCGGGTTGGTCCGGTCCAAGGTCTTTAAGCAACAGTTTATCTGCCAAACTTCTCCTTTCGAAAGGATTGGAGATTAGCTCTTGAACGGAATTGGGCGGGGACCGAGGTCCGGCGACTCCACCTGCACACGAAGCCATTCTCATCCAACGCGTCATCTTGGTCACTCACGAGTCTAAAAAACAACTCACGTCAACTCACGTCAACGCACGTAAGCAACGCGGGTGCCAACGTGAGCGCCCTCGTGACCAAAATATTTGACGGCGCTGATTGGCTGAAATTATGTTTCGGCGGCACAGTTTACTATTGAGACTTTTGCAACGTGCTGGTTGCTGCTGTTTGGCTCGGGGGCTCCTTGCACAGCGCCCAGTAATGATAAACCAATGCCACGGGCAAGGCCAGGCAGGAACATCTGACTTATCAGTAACTTTAGACATCGTAACACAATTTTAAACGAGATTTTATGGTAGATTATACATTTTACTGATACCAATTGGATGATATTTACCTTGTTTATCAAAAATAAAAATATAAAATAGCCTATATATTTGTATTTAATATTTTTTTTATATTTGTTTGTATGTGGGAAGAGGTGGGGCGGCGCCCCTATAGATGAGAGTAACACCTACGTCACTTCCGGGCAAAAATTACGGCCACGCCCACTTTTGGGGGAAAACAACGCTGTCATTTGAATGGCGGTCGATACAAATTCTGAAGTTTTTGCCAATCCGATCACATTTTTGGGAAAACCGTGGATTTTTGGATCTTCAAAGAGCCCGATTACGATGGCCAGTCAGGCAAACAATTACATTCGATCATTGGTAATCGACAATCGTTTTTGATATATGGTTAAATTAAAATCAGTAGGCGAGGCTCTAATTTCTCCAGCTGTTACTCTCATGAGCGAGGCGGAACATAATAGTTTTATCATGCCAAAAAGCTGCTGTGTCGTTTATTGCACCTCAAACATAAAAAATAATCAAGAGTTCAGTGTTTCTGTACTTCCTCTACAGGACAGTAAAGGAAGAGCTCTTTGGCTTCAAGCTCGATCGCCGTTCAAATGACAGCGTTGTTTCCCCCAAAAGTGGGCGGGGCCGTAAACTGACGTAGATGTTACTCTCATATATGAAAATTGATAGCCTACTGCTATATTTAACCATATATCGAGCCCGATCGTCAATTTCTAATGGCTTAATGCAATTGTTTGCCTGTCTGGCCATTGGAATCGGGCTCTTTGAAGATCCAAAAATCTCCGGTTTTCTTAAATTTCTGATCGGATTGGCCAAAACTTCAGAATTTGTATTGACCGCATTCAACTGACAGCATTGTTTTCCCCCAAAAGTGGGCGGAGCCGTTATCTTTGCCCGGAAGTGACGCATTTGTTACTCTCATCTATGGGCCGGCCGCCACTGGTAGCTGTACTTATAATTGTGGAGAGTTGCTAGATGTAATGTTAGTTAATGGTGATGTTTGTTTCCTTCCTTTAGAACCACACACATTTCAACAATCCTGTTTCTACTGAGTGCATGTGCATCCATAACCTATTTGCATAACTTATGCAGTTAATAATAAACCTTAAAAGGAGATCCCTGCCTCCCATGTCCTGACTAGATGCCCCATATTGTTGTCGACATTCCTAACCAGCAAGAGCCCCATTACAGTGATGAAATTGATATCCTAAAGCCTTTTTTTTTATTTCTTTTTTTTTTTGTATGCTAAAGGTTGTTAATGGTATTGATATTTACAATCTTGAACTGCCAACACTATTAAAATACATGGACACATATTAGTCGCTGCTTGTCTAGTTTTTCAGAAAATGACAAGTTCAAATTGCATTCATGGTCAAATGGATGAAATCACAACGATAATGTCTGGCTATACTCCAAACCAATTTTTTAAATGTGACAGTCCACCTTAGGCCCTTGAAGCTTCACTCAGAGTTCAAACAAATTAACCCTTGACATTTTTTAATGACATTTTTAATGTGCAACCAATCAAATGACAGCACACTTAGGTGTTCAGAATTCAATTATTCATGTCCAGTACACAACCACCATAAAACCATACCACCATCTTGGCAGGACGACTATCACCTCTTTGAATTGGCAGGAGATAATACATTCCTTCTACATGGTGCCAGTTGTGACCAATAGTAACTCCAAAATGTGCCTTTCATGGATGCTGATAGGGTTATTAAGTATTACAAAAGACTCATCAAGTGCTTGGCCAACTTCTGTGAATTCTGGCTCTCAAATCACATTTTCCTGCTGGTGCTCTTGTTCTGCAACACCTGCACTATGTCAGTTCAGTGTGGCCAGATGGTCTGTTTTCTGAAAAGGCCCCTTTGCACTTGACTGCTGTATAAATGCATGCTGAGGTCTGTTGTTGGTTGTTAGGTTTTCTCCACCATACACCCATTTTCATGCAGGTGACTCACAAGCTTCTGGAGCTCATCGGACATGGTGCAGTCTTTATGCTGGTGGTAAAACATCTGACTACATGACTTTTGTTGTTGTTCTACTGTGCTCTTGTTATATAACCCTCTATATATATTTACCTGAGGCAGGGTTGTGTTGAGCTGTGTTGGAGGATGTGTGGGAGGTGGAGGTTGAGGCCACTCTCTGGTCTGAACTCATGCTGTCCTGGCCCGGAGATGAGCTGGACTTTCTCGGCTTCTTGTCTGTCAGGTGCAGCGGGGAGCTTTTCTTGGGAGGCAGCAGAGGTCGTCGTGGCCTGGCCGTGGCGTTGACCTTCAGCCAGGCTTTGGCTTTGTAATCCACAACCTCCACGTAGTTAGCTCGTGTCACCCGGCATTCATACAGTCCGTCGTCATTCTTGCTGACTCTGGAGATTTGCAGCTTGTGTGAGATGTCGTTGCCCTGGACTTTCACTGTCTGTTAGAGTGATTCAGAGAGGAACAGTTATGGAACACCACAATATTTTCCTCACACATCATCCCACTTAATTCTTCAATATGCTACATCAGCATTGGACCTTTGACATCTGGATGAAAACACAATAGGCAATCTTTTGTGTCATCGATAATTGCAGGTTCAATTATATTGCTAGGTGATACGGCTACGGTTTAAATAGTGGTTCTCTACTGTGTGCAATAAGCATAATAAAGGTTCTCTATCCATCTTTTATCCAACAAAATCTGTTTGGGTCTTGAATTGGGCAACACAATATAATTAAATAAAATACATTTTCTCAAGATTAAACTGATAAATAACTCTCAGTTGAATCTTGATTAATACATCACCTAAATGGTTAGGTTTTTTGGCATTATTTGACAAAAAAGAAAGTGATCACAGAGCTGCAGTTAAGCAATTAATAACGATTTGCAATGTTAATTTAAATGATTTAATTAAATTATATATTTTCTTTTTTAGGGGATGTAGAAATGTGTATACATTCGGTGAATCAAGTGAGTACATTTGTGCAACCGTGAATACCTGGTTTTCTTTTAAAATATTTGTACATAACATATTTATAACTAATCAGGCAATGATTGCAAAGTTAAAGCTTGTGAAATAACTTCCTCAGGTGTTATATTAAATGTTTTACAGTTAAAAACTCATAAGCATTTGAACTCTAGCTGCTACATTTTGATCTGTGAGCAAGTCTGCAATCCACTACCCTCCAAAGAGGCCTGTACAGGACAAAGAACAGCAGAGAGAACTGTCTATAACATGCATGTTAATCAGAGCAATTTAACTGGAAGTTATATACTAAATAAATATAAGAGAAAATACGTCTATAGATATCTTTTTGCTTTTTTCCCAGTTCACATATTGCTACATTCTACAATTTTTACAGTGGTCGTAAAAAGGCTATTAAGGTAAACAGCAAGTAGACAAAGCACAGCAGTTTGATACTGGAGACTGGGTGCCGTTAGACAAAAAAGAGCAAATGTAGGGTAAGAGAAAGATTGTAGTTTTGGTTTAATAGTGAACACATGCTGTTAGTGCCTCAAGTCATGATTTTATGTTTTAACCTCAACAAATGCAGATACGTTCAGCATGAACATGTTGTCTCTTTGCATATGGATTTTCCAAAAAAATTCTTTACCAAGTTAATTATTGCAAACCAGGAATGCAGCTACATTTTCCAATTCCTACTGAACAACTAACAGATGTTCCTATATCCATGCCATTACTTTAAAATGTTATCATAACTCATTGGGAGGAAGTGTGGTGTGTGTTGCACTAGGCACAGAATGCACATACACAGTGGCAGGGAAAAAAGGGGCTGAACGGTTGCTGGGGCATGAACACAGGAAGGGAAGCACGCTGACAGTAATAATACGCTGCCACTGATTTCAATGATTAGCTCCTTTCTCCGGTTGAAGGTGTATTATTCAGAGTGAAATCAACTGCCGTTGTGTTTCCTTAAAATGATATGCTTCCAACTTGCGTCATTATGGCATACATTCGATAAGCACTAGGTTGCAACCAGGGATACACGACGTATTCTTTAACTTACACTTATTTTTGTCCCCTCGTCATCAGGATCAGGCTCTTGTGTCATCTCCACCTGGGAACACAGAAAACAAAAGAACAAGAAAGAGAGCATTAGCAGAGATCATTTCCTGTTTAGTATCTGCTGTTGAGGACACATTGAAATATATATGATATGCAAGTCTAGCGTTATAATCCCTAAAACCATCTAAGATTACTACAACAACTTTTTTTTAAAAAGACATCACCCATGCGCTGACAGTAACAGTATAATTCTTTCATGCCAATTTCAACACACAGTTTACAGATTGAGTGATTGCATTGGTACTGTTCAGCCTTTAAAAATAAATGCACAAAGATGTTGCTCTGCTTCTGTTTTTGATTTATTTTTAGATTATTTGAGTGGTTCTGTAGAGAAATGTAAGATTGTTTCCAGACGCCGCAGTGATTCAAGAGGAACAAACAGGTTCAGCCAGGATGCTGTGTGACAAAATGAAGCTCAGCGCAAGTTCTTTCAGGAAGACTGCGTACAGTATACATTCACTCCGCAGCTGCATATAATCAGCTCATCACGGGCGTTGTCTATTACATTCACCTCATTCTCCAGCAGCCAATCACTGTGCTGCAGCCACACTTTAAAATGGTTCTCCTCTCTCCTGCAGTCAGCTGTGATTTCAGGTTTTCATGCTGCCGCCCGCCTCCTCCCCATCCACCTCCTTTCATCATATCCAGTGCCAGGAGAGTTAATCCAAAGACCTCATCACACCTCCTCTTCATCCCATCTCCTCATGAAATCCAGATCTTCAGCATCATCACCAGTGCCTAGACCCCAGGGGGTTCCCTATATGCTCACGGCTGCATTTCCCCCGTTAGATACGATTTCAGGATCGGGTTCTAATCACCAAAGACTTAACATTTATCATATGACATGTGTCAATACATGTTCTTTAAACAAAATGAAGTCTCTCCTGATTGAACTGATTTGCTTTGCTTTTTAAGACAAGTGATGCCTCAAAACCTCAATTAGTCTCTGCGACAGAAAGGGCTCAAGAAATGCCCCTGTTCAAGTCCCAGTGGCATAATTCTAGCCCGGTGGCAAGCACTAAGCCTACAGCCTACATCATGTACTGGGCATTGATTTTAGAGGCTATAATTTATTTATCTCACATCGGATGCCAAATGGATGTGTGCCCAGGAAAAGAAAAGTATGCTGACTACATATAGCTAAAGAGGAGCAAGAACGGTGCAGCAGAAAAGGCTTGAGAGGAGGAGGAGGAGGAGGACGTTTCTCCAGAGGACATGGATGAGACAGAGAAGGCAGGGTAGGAGAGGAATAAGGTGGCTACTTATGAGCATTTGTAGCAGAGAGCGTGCTGTAATTACCTTCGAGGAACCGGGCGTTTTTCTCTGGAGGATGTTTGGCAGACAGGTGATTAATGAGCAGAATTAGGAGCCATAGCTTTCCCTGTCTGCATGTATGCATGACTCTTACATATTGACTCCGCAGATGGATCTGGCATTCTCTATTGTATCAAGCAGACGTCTTTAAGGGTTAGGCAGGATTAATTGTCCTCATGTCTTGGTGCTGCAGTTTCAAGTCATCAATTACAGCCTCCTCTTTTACAAACTTCACAGTGGTTATATGGGCTGGGTGTGCAGTCTATATATGTCACCTGGGGAGGATAAAGTTGGAGTTCTACTCGAGGACAGATGCTCCACTCTGGTCTACACATAGTGGCTGTTGTGTTCATGAAAAAATCGTCAGTTACAAAGAAGATGGTCAAAAGTTTAATTGCTTTTCAAAAAATTCATTTCCAGAAATCCTGGGGCTATTTACATACATTTTCATCACAACATGGCTGGATTCATTTTGTTTCTAGTGTCTGCGGTAATTAATAAAATACATTTATGGTTTTAATGCTTTGTTTTAATTTGAATTCTTTTTTTTCTACTCATGCAATATATGTTCATTGCTCCATTTCAATTTGCAATATTCTGTTATGACTCACCAAACAACTTATATCTTCACATGGTTTTCCATATTTTATTTTATTTAACCTTTATTTAACCAGATAAAAGCATTGAGATAAAATCTCATTTTCAACGATGATCTGGCCAAGAAGGCAGCACCGTTACACATAACATAACACAAACATATCAAATACAGAGAAAATAACTAAGAAAACAAAAGACGAAAAAGCAGTCACTACATTGTACACATTAGGACAGTAAGAAAGGTGCACTAATTATTACTGCAAGAGCAGCTGGTGGTAAGGACTTCAGACAACTTCAATTTAAAACATGCTATTGAGACAAGTGCTGTCAGTTTTAGGCTTGATTGAAGGTCATTCCAAGAACAAGGACCATAATAAAAAAAGACTCCTTTTTCCAGCCTCAGTCAGCAGGTACCTGGAACCGTATCCCGGCACTGGATCTGAGGTTGTAAGAGTCACAAACTGGGGCAAATCTGGCACATATGTACAGTGGAAGCTTACCTAAAATGGCTTTATACATTAATAAAAACCAATGCTGCATCCTACGCATAGTAAGTAAGGACCATCCAGTTAGGCTATACAGTTTGAAATGATGAGTCCTATAGGGTGCATTTGATATATAACGCAGTGCAGCATGAGTGGGTCAAGTTTGGCCCAAAACAGTGGGACAGGCAAATCTATAAATGGTATCACCGTAGTCCAGCTGGGACAGGAATAATTCAGAGACCAACCTTTTACGGGATGAAGTTGAAAAACAACATTTAAGTCTGTAAAGGAAGCCAAGAGTGAATTTCAATTTCTTTGTTAGAACTTCAATATGGTGTTTAAAGTTCAGATTACTGTCCAACTAAAAGCCCAGATATTTGTAGGTATCGACAAACTCAACAGAGACGCCATCAAGGGTGTCAATGGAGAGGCAAGAGGATGCTGACTTGGGAGCAAAACGCATTGCTTTGGTTTTCTTACCGTTCAATAGCAGTTTGGAATCAAGAAGTGCATGCTGCAGCGTGATACAATCTGATTTTAAATTGGAAACGGCCATATCCAGAGAAGGAGCACATGAGTATACAATAGTGTCTTCAGCATACATATGATTATGTCATTCTCTTTTGAACTCTAAGCCCTTTTAATGCTACTGTAACTTAAAGAGTGTTAACCCTGAAACGTTAAAATCCACGTAGTCCAAGTATTTCAGTGTTCACCTTGATATTTAAGGTCTGTTTTTGCAGTTTTGCAATGCAGTTTGAAAAGGCTAAAATAGGAGACGATGGAGAAAACCTAGTACAGCCAAAGATAGTAGGAAGAATTGCCATTCCTCTTCTTCTCAAAATACCTACACAATCGATGCCATCAGTTGCTAATGTAATTTCAAACATGTTTAAAATAAACAAATACAAATTGTATCTGTTGACAACTTCTTATGGTGAGACTGATGTTATTATAATGAATAAGTTACTCCACCATTGTTGCACTGGGCATACATTCTGTAAACATGGGTTGATAACACATTTACACTTTTTTTTTATTCTTGGGAGCAAAATTACCAAATTATAAAAACATGTTAACTACAACAAGCCCCTTCCAGACATAGACCTATGTTTAATTATGTATTCTTCTTTATTTTATAGCTGCTACGGAATCTCTCTGTGCCTCAAGGCTAATCAGGGTTACATAATTGCATGGATGGTTGACATTACACACATTGTGTATCCTCCAGCATCAGGACACAACTGTGTGTGTGTGTGTGTGTGTGTGTGTGTGTGTGTGTGTGTGTGTGTGTGTGTGTGTGTGTGTGTGTGTGTGTGTGTGTGTGTGTGTGTGTGTGTGTGTGTGTGTGTGTGTGTGTGTGTGTGTGTGTGTGTGTGTGTGTGTGTGTGTGTGTGTGTGTTAACAATGGACAATTTGAATCCTTTTTTTGTGTGACATTATCTCTCTGCTTTCTCTCGGGTCAGCTGACTGTGCTTGCCTTGTTCACACATTGAGAACAAATCCACGTCTGGTTCCACCTCTGCCTCTCAATTTTTATTTAAATATTTTATCCGAATTGACTCTTTGAAATTTGTAGGCACTAAAACAAAAAAAATAGCTGGTAATTTATGAGTATGAACCCATTAGTCACCCAGCACTATGCAAATGCAATTAAGGTAATTGTGACATAATGAATGTCCAATATCAATTCAGTATCCTGGCATTTATCATCTGCTGTAAAAGGCATTTATCTGCCAATAAGATGTTACTAATGTGTCTCATTAAAAAGAACAGATACAAATGTTAAACCCTGAGACCTTTTATTGAGAATTATCACTGTTGCATTTAACTGTTCCAACTCGTCAAAAAACACCTTTTTCTTTATCTACATGTGTTCCTGACAAATGTTTCCAGAAGCAAGTTTTTCGAGCCTGTGACACCAATGTAAAAGTTTTCAATGACACTGTCGGAAAAAACCTCCATTATTTTCCCATTTATATCGCATGAGTGCCTGCTGAGCCAAAGCTGCGGCAGCTTGCAAGTATCTCAATTTCAATCGCTTGTCTTTTTATTGCAAAACCCTTCCACCATGACACACTGCCATTCTTCATGTAAATCTTAAATTGACTTCTTGTAAAATGTGCTCCGCAATTATTGTGCATCAAAAAAGCTCCATTGAGTTACTGCGTCTAAATTAACGTCATATGAAGAAAAATTGTTATCATTTAAACTGAAGTATAGAATAGACCACCCTCTGTTGCTGTGATTGTATTACAGCTCTTACTGAGACCGGATAGCATCTCATGTGACCCCGGATGATAGACATGTGCGGCAAATGAAAACACAAACAAAATATCCATTTTACAAACACAAACACAGGAGGTTAAATCCAGGTCATTGATTATTTTAACCCTGTAACCTTAAACTATGGTGGCAGAGGAAAAGTCATTAGTGAAAGTTTATCATCACTAGTTTCCATAATATGATGCCAGTTTGGTTTGGTATTGAAATACACATTTAATTAACTACACAATTGAGTGTTAAAAACAAATTGATTAAAGGATACAGTATGCTTGTGTATACTGTAGATTACACACTCATTCTAGAATACATTTTACAATTCAATTAGACAACCTTTTAAAGATAAAAGACGATTAATTGTTGGAATTTGTATGTAGTTGATGGTCTTCAAAATGCCACTATTTATATACATGTGATTTATATTTTTTGTTTTGACCATTGGATTTAAAGTATGACATTGGAGAATCATTGACAGAAACAAAATCCAAATAATAAACCCTGTTCTTCTTACCTTGGTTTCACCTTTTTCAGTGTGTGTAAACTTTAGATGACAGAATAAATACCTGAAACATGCTCATTTGGCTGATTGAACTTCTCACAAAGCAAAAAGGGAGATTTGTGTGGAGCATGACAGTCAGCCAGAACAAACATTTCAGGTTGTAAAACGCCCATCAGGCTCAAGCATATAGTTGATGGTTGACTGCAGCTTTTACTGTACACTTGCAGAGGTGAAACTAGGGCATTGTTTGTCCTGCACCTTTCCATCTGTCAAATGCATTCAAACTATATTTGTATACACTACGAAGGGCACAAATAATTTATATTTTTTTAAAGTCAAACTTGCAGGTCAAAAGTCAGATTCATGACTTGAATCATGTTGGGTTTAGTTTTGAGATTATTTGCATTTATCGTTTCTAAACTGATATTTAATGCTTTCTGTTTTCATTTTGTTTTTAACTGTTGCTCTTTTTGTATAACTGGTCAAATGTTTTACCCTGTGAGACAATGTCAGGGTGTTTCCAAAGTAGGATCAGTGGGGTTTAATAGCATAACATGTCTCATGAGATCTGAAACAACATGTCATGGTGTCAAACTTTCAGAATCAAAGAGCAAGGCTCTATTTGTAAAGCCCCTATTTGCCATGGTAAAAGGAAAAATCCATCATGGAGGAGAATGAGATAATAGTGTCTCACATATGCAGAAAGGAGACCATGATGTTACGTAGCAATATGATGACTTGTTAGGGTAAGACACATGTAACAGACTGAATGTTCTCACTTTTGAAGATTATTGTATGCCCATACCCCTACATTGATTGAAATGTGTTCATGGCCTGGTGATTGGGAATGTAGGACATCATGCGCTGAAGTCGAGGTAAATGAGGCAACCACAGACACATCGACCATCACAAATTCATAATGTTTTACAATGCGAGAGGATCCGTGGGGATTTTAAAAAATACATCTGCAAAATGCAGCATTGTAGCAAGTGTCAGAATAAAAGAAGTGGTTTGATTCGATATAAAAAAGACAGCTCCAACATTATAAGCAGAGAAAAATAGTCAAAAGAGATGGTGACTAAAAGAAGACCGTAAGAATGACTTGTTTATCCAACAAGAGACCCTGATTGAAGGATAAATGAATTTAAAAAAAGGACATGGATACTTACATCATAGATTTTTTTAAATACATTTTAAATACAAGATTTGTCATCGGAAAGGAGATCTTGCTTAAAGCATGATTGATCAACAGCAGAGTGAATGAATGGGCTGTACAAGACATCAACCAGAAGGCTTTCTCTGCCCACTGCCGAGAAAAACAGTGGGTAAGACATGGCAGTCAGCTTCAATATGGCAGAAATAAAGAACAGGTGGTGGAGCGGGTTGTCCATTAATCTAACGATCAGTGGTTCGATCACTGGCTCTTTCACAGCCAGTACAGCCAGCAGTAACTGTAGCATTGAAACAGCCTTGATAGTAGGGGTGTGGTGATAACAGTAAGGACGATAACAGTCATATTTAAAACAAGAAGAAGATTCTTCTTATGTCACTTTTGTAAAAAAAAATATTAAATGTTCTCAACATTTTTACACTCATATATTGAGTTTAATTCATTTGGCATTAAAGAGACGTAATGCAAGCTAGAAAAAGTTAAAGATTTTAGAGATACCTTTTATTTTTTTCTTCAAATGTTCTTAAGAAATAGCGTTAATCCTTATTGTGATTTATTTTGGCCACTATAATTGTGTAGTGGAGATATGATATTGTCACAACCACAGGAAAAGGGTTTGGATTTGTCATAGCACGATTATACAAGTTCTGCCCTTGAATCTGTAAAGGTTAGCTACACTGCCATTGTGAATCTGAACTCCTCTCATACTCAAAAAAGTGGGTAATCGTTGTGTAAAATCCTGTGAACTGTAGAACCTAGGATTTGATATGCCCTTTCTTCAATTAAAAAACAGAGTAGCTCTCAAACTCATATGACTCCTATCATCAAGCCCAAGCACCACACTCACTAGTTTGTTTACTTTGTTAATTTATCTTGTGAAAACATATCAACAACTATCCAGGGAAATGCAATCATCATTGCGTGTGTAAGTCACCTACAAATTGGCAGTGTATTGATACTCAGTGACACATTGCAAATTATGATGGATGTGTTGGCGCAATCGATATCCATTATAGCCGGAAAACATAATCATATCTAATAATGAACTATGAATGTTGCATGCATACACATCCCATCTTTTTATAGACCAAGTGAGGCCATACAGGGTGCAAAGTTAGAGTATATAAAGCACAATAGTGTGCCCTGTAGTGGCTCCTGCTTGAAGATGTTTTGGGTCTAAGCCTAGTTGTTAACCCTAATTACATCCCACAGCGGACAGGGGTCCCATTCACATGCAAACACTAATCCCCTTCACAGTCCATTGGTTTATGACAAGAGCTATGTTAATTACATGTAAAGCCTGCAATTGTGCGTGTAAAAAAACATGAAAGTGCTTGAATTGTGTACAATTACTCCATTACTTTATCAAGTGAAGGGGAAATGATTCCTTGACAAGTCAATGTAACAGAAATTAGAGACCAAACAAGTGTTATTATTAGTCTCAAAGTGCAACTGAAATAATAGGTACCAAATGATGGGTTTTCAGTCTCTGAAAAAGCCATACAATCACATGCACTGCATCAATATAATAATTTCAGCTCAATTCTTGACACCAATAGCAGCCATATTAGTATTGGAATGAGAACACTTCAGTCCCACTGTGCGACACTGAGGAAACAATCTGAGGTTTGTCCTCTTTTTTGCTACTGCTCTTGTAAAAAGCAGACATCCTCAGACATGCACTTGACTTTCTCTGTGTCCGAGAACAGAATCCCCCAGCGTTGGCTTCAATGAATTACAATTATTCGCCTTCTATCGTGCTTTCAGCTCTTCAATCATCATTTCAAGTATCATCAAAAATGCTGCACTGTTTCCTCCATGTATTGTTTGAGAATTTCAACATATAACATGCACAAATGTGTGCAAATGCTTGTCTAAATCCTCTTTTTATTCAAGTTATTCTGTTGAACAAATGACTTTCTCCCTCTTTAAAAAAAAAATATTTTTGGTTTGCCTTTCTATGCAATAACATAAAGCTCGCTTTATCAATCATCTTCATTTTTAAACTCACTAACATATGCTACAGTGTTGCAACCTTCAGAAACTTGGATTAACAAGAAAGTCAAAAATGTACTTTATAACCTTTATACCTTTGTTCTTTTAAATAATGAGAAAAAGACTTGCTGAGTATGAGAACCCACTCAATAATACACAGTTTAGTTTCTTTGTTCTAAAATATCCAGACTGAAGTCTGGTAACTCTTTTGTTGCCCGCAGCTATAATTACTCATTGCTATAATTAAGCAGCAAGTTTGTGCATGTCTCTCTTGTCTTCAACCTTATTTTTATTTATGTATCAGTGTGATAAGAATTACAATTTGCCTGAGAATAAATTGTTCAACAGTGTGTAACAGTGGGGAAATCAGCCTATTAACATGTGTGTGACATTTATCAACAATAAAGCAGGACACTTTATCTCAAAATGAGTTATATATCTGTCCACTAACATAGAAACCACAGGCACTACATTGCATGCATTCGTGTGCATTTAACACATTCATAAATAGATGACTTATATGAAGTGTGCCATCAGAATACATTTCTTGGCAATGTAGAATAACAACAGGTATCTTTGAGACAAACTTCTGAAGTATGTGAATGACAATAGGGTGTGGTGTAGTGGACTAGTAAGTTGGTGTTCGGATCAGGGGAGCACAGGTTCAAACCCCAGTCTGCAGTCAGCATGTCAGCATGTCGTTTTGTCCCTGGGCATAACACTTCACCCCAAATTGCTCCTGTGGGGATTGGCCACAGTATTGAGTATGCAAGTCGCTTTGGATAAAAGCGTCTAACAAGTAACATGTAATGATAAAGCTGTTGTTTTGTATATGTAAAATGTCCACAAACACTCAATTGAGCAGTCAACAGAAGACACCTCTATGGAGCACCATTCACATTGCACTGATTCTAAGCAGGTGTAATGGACACAATCTTAGTTTGGTGTGTTAGCTACTTCTATTTCTCCAAAATAGCAGGATGATGATGGTTAACCCTGTATAACTGCTGCCATTGCAACCCAATAGTTTCAAACTAGTGTCATCCTACTGGGGCTGGTAGAGAAAAACTCTCATAGGATAACCTCGTCAGCATACTCTATCCTTGGAGATTTATCATCCTTTAGTTAAGATTTATCAGGCTGGATCAAAGTGATGGATATAATGATCTGTAATACATAGGGCTGCTAGCATGGTCTATGGTTTGTTTTTAGGCACTAAAATCTGGTCTTGGTTAGCAAATAATTGTTGTCATTGTCTTTCGTACCCAAGTTGTATGCTGTGTTGATTCATTCATTCACCTGCACCTTTTAAAACTAAAGGAACATATATTTCAGACAAAACCAAAACTTATAATGATTTCTTTATATTTACCATCTTTCCTGTTAAATGCATACGCTTGTAGGTTAGCATATAGCAAAAGCACACCCAATCTTCCAACAGACAAATGTTGTGATGAATTGGCGTGATAATGAATCTGCCTGTTCGAGAAACTCTAATTGATTTGGCAGTTTCATTTTTGTCCTGGCTGGCTAATTATCAATTTTCAGGAAGACAAAAAGGTGAAACGGCATGGGACGGAGAGAAAGGCAGTCTCCGAAGAATATTGAATGAAATGAGAGACACTGAGTGAAATGTCAATTCAAGTCGAAGGTTAACAGAATGACAGTACAGTACAACGGGAATGCCGGATGAGAGCTGAAGGGGTGACATTTGAGTCGAAACACTGAATTGTGACAGCTTCAGTACAGGTTTTAATGCTCAACAAGGCTATTTTGAACATTGGCAGCTCTTGATGCAAACTGGAAAAAACCTGAACCGAAATGCCCAGAAACCTTCAAAGATGGGTCATCAGTAATTCGTCTGTCCAGTTTTATTTGGACCATGCATTGCTGACTGCTACTGTATATAGGAGATCTTTTAGACAAGTTAGTTTTCTTTCTGCTTGCGAAAAATCCCTTTCCATCACTGATACCATAGAATATCATTTAATATGGACCAAGTGGTGAAGCTACAGCATTTCAATTTAAGGTGGTCATTTTTACATCAATGCTTATTGTAAGGGAAACTTATGAAAGCTTTAGCGCAAGTTCAATAAGGAAGACCTAACAATGAGTCACTTACACGTCACTCTATTGCTCTCTCCCCCCTCATTAAATGCGTGGGCGTCACCAGTGTGCGAACTATACCACGGTCTCCAGGGGAGCCGGGATTATTATTATTTTTTGCGGGGGGGGGGGGGTGGGTAAATGCTGATCCGTGCATTAATAGCAACAGCACAGACATAGGCCTATTATAAAGAGAAAATCTGTTGCACACGGGGTGGTGACACAGGTCTACATTTACATGAAACGTCCCGATGGATCATGTTCATGTCAACAGATTTCCCGAGCATGTATGGGCTACGCAAACTTCAATCAACTTGATAATAAATAATCCACGGACCACCAATGTAACGTTTGACTGTTTAATGAAATCAACTTAAAATGACTCAAAAACAGGCTACATTGTTTCACATGGGCTATAGCCTATTATGGCTGTAGCCTACACAGAGCCGAACACACGCGATAAGAGCAGCCAGCGGCACCAACCACAATATTAATATTAATAATACAGCTATAGCACAACACAACCCTCTCACTGCCTGGAGAGACGCGACGCCACACACACTACACAACGGCTCGTCTTCTTGTGTCTCTCAGCCCCCAAGTTAACGTTAGCTGTCAAGTTAGCACTAGCACTGACCTTAGCTCCCTCCTCTCTCGGTTCTGTTGTAGCAGCAGTACGATATGCTACCACCAGCTACATTCGGTTGGTCTTCTTGATCAGGTTGTTTGGCCGTCTTTTTAAAGAAATTGCCCAAGGTACGTTGTTTTTTTCTTTTCGACATGTCAGCAGCAGCAACAATGCCTGGTAAACATGCAGCGCTAACTAAACGAGCTTGTGAGTGGGTGGAGCTGCGGGCAGCGTGCACGGTGCAAGCAGGCGACACTTTTTGCATGAATCATAAACTCTAAATATAATTTTATTTCACTTATTTTACACCTTTGAAAAAAAAAAACATGCCCAAAATGGAATTTATTTGGTCATCATATCAGTATTTTAGAGAGCTCCCCCCAAATGTCACAAACCATGTTCCCAGGGGAGCTCATGTCACCACTAGGGGAGCTATAGCTCCCCCTGCTCCCCTCCAGTTCGCACCCTGGGCGTCACCCCTCAGCAGCCAATTGCTGCACACGTTAAATTCCTTAAATGCCTGCTCTTTCTTCCTGTCAGTTGTCATTTCAGGTGACCACACGCAACCCTCCTCCACCCCTCTCGCCTCCCGTCTCCTCCAGGACAAAGCTAAAACCTTCCTCCTTCAGACCGGTCCCACCTACTTATCACCACCACCAGTGTCTAGACCCCGGGGATTTCATCGGATTTCCGGATTTCCCTCCTGAATGATTATCCTGCAAACCGGGGCCTAATCGCCAAACACCATTCCATTCTCCTGTTGTATTATCATGGCAATCATTTCATTCATATGACGTGTAACAATAAATATGTATTCCTTACATCACGTCTCTCCGGGTTGAACTGTGTAGCAATGCAGTGGGAGTCACCGACTCAGGAAAGAGACACGGGAAGAGCAGGAGCTTTGATGTCAAACACTGATGGTTTATTTGGAGCTTCGGCCGGAGAATTCACATCACAAGTCACAGCAGCCACGATCTGACTGCACGGTAGAGTTGCCACGTCAATTCTCAAGAACTCTACCCCAGACCCATGTATTTAGCTAGTTCCGAGAGCATCATCAACATGCTGCATAACAAGATAAAATCATAACACCTCTATCAGCTGACGTCAACAGGCAGGAACAGGGAGACAGAACACTAAGAGCACAGCAGCCAAGGTTACGAGATGCGTGTGCTCAGTTTGAACTGATAAACTTGGTCAAAGTTATGGGCCTTGGAAAATATTCCGCAACACGTATTACAGCTTTATCTTAAGCCTTCCAACTACAAAATTAATTCTCTGCTTTTTCATGTCAGGAATCCGATCGTCTCATTTATTTTGCTGGGATATATTCAAATATGTCATGCTCTTTGTCGTACAAAAAACTAATGAGAGCCCTTGTATTTCAGACCCACTTTTCATGATCTAAGAAAATATAGTTTGAACCCCGATATGATTAGAGGAGAGATTCCTCCTAATGAGTTCACAAAACCCTTAAAAGATTTGAAACATACCCCTGAAGACTTTGGTAGAAGAAGAGTTTCTGTTCGAAGGACTACATATGGCTGTAATCTGTTACAGTAATCAAGATGACTGTTAAAAGGAGCCACAGGGGTGGTAAAATAATAGAAGCAGCACATGAAGACAGGCTTTGAAATAACTAGATCAAAACTATAAATACCGCCGCATAAGCTTGTCACATCAAGTTGATTGACAATAAGCGGTATACAGTATGTGTCAACAGGGAGGAAGTGTAGATGAAGATTGAGCAGTTGTGGCAAATAGAAGTTACTGTTAAGGTAGAAAATAGATTTAACCTCACGAATAACCATACAAATGGATGAACTCACCAACAGCTTCATAACCTTGTGTAAGCAATATGAACAGAGTTTATCATAACATGGCAACAAAACAAAAAATACCTCTCCTTTTAAGGTTTCAGTTAATTTGTCATCCAGATAGTTCAGACAAATTCAACATGTCTAAGCTGGAAAACATGCTAGTGGATCCATATAATCATGTAGCAGGAAGTATAAGACCATCATTTATTACCAAGCACAATGGGGTTCAAATCCTTTTCTTGACATGTCCTCCATATTGACCAACTAGCATCAGGCTGGTAGCTTGTGAGACTCTGTCGGCAAAATGTGGTTCCGCAGAAGGGATTTTGAGTACATTGTCAGGTGTTTATATGTCTTTCTCTCGGTCTGTGGACAGATTTAGTCAACACAATACCTTTACAATTGTGTAAGATGAAGACACAAACTATACGTGTGTGGTTAAAATCTAAATGTAAACCGACTTTGAACTCTACCCTTTGCCTAAGTTGGCGTTGTGGTTGGTTGATGGTAAAAAATATGGAAATAAAAGAAAGGTATATTACTAAAGAGGGGGGATTCAGAGTTTTTGTACTGGTTGGGCTGTTAATTGATCTATTACGTGTATATAACATCTTATTAAGTCTAATATCTAAACTGTTGTCTGCTTTGGCACATAACTGAGACAATGTAAGTTTAGTGTTGCTTTTCTGTCGTCTTGAGAATTTATATACTATTTTCTGGGTTACTTAAAGGTGAAACCAAAGCTTTTGTTTCAAAAAGCAAAACACCTCCCACTTCTCCTCCTAAGCCACTTTTCATAAAGTAGTGTGCCCTAGGCCCTGTATCTTTACCTTTAGCAATATTCCTCATAAATGCTGAAGGAAAAGGAGGATGAAGCACTTGGCACATGTTTCTTTTAGTATTTTGTCTTTTAAAAAGCAAACTGAACCTCTCACTACACATTAACATCGTATATAACCTTACACGCTTGGATTTCAACACCCAAAAGGGATAAATAATTCACAATTGATTCACAATTTCAGTAAACCAAACAGCATGACCATGTTTACCAAGTAGGCTTATGTGTGGTGCTTCTTAGAGAAAAGACACCTAAAGTATAACACAAACTGAAGCAAATGTGTTTCTGTTATGCTCTAAAAATTAGTTTTTTAATACTTGTGGTTCTCTAAGGAGGTTTCCTTGCAGATTTAATTTAACACAATGCGAGTGCTTATGCACAATATTATGCTTGGTGTTTTATTGTGTCTTATTACTCATATGGGGTAATATGCTCTAACGATAGATGTTGAGTGTTTACAAAATCTGTGACCTCATTAATAAAGTTTTGCGTAGGATTGTTTGGATGCAGTTTGAACCAGAGTAGCAGCATGAAGGTCAGATCGTCACCAAAATAAATAAATAAGTGGTCCGAAAAAAGTTAATGACAAAAACAATACACATAACCTTCAGGGGGTGTTTCTCAATGTCGAGGACGCTTGCTTGGTAGCACATGTCTTCAGAGTCACTTGCTTCCGCAGCGAGGCAAGCATCCTTCCTAGCCTCGGAAAACTGTTGTGGAATTGTGGAACAGGCTAACAGGTGTGCGTCATATGAGAGGCCCCGCCTTAAATGGAGCGCTATTTCCGCCAAAGTTTTGGAAATTGGTCCATGCGCAAAGCATTGTGGGGATTTTAAGACCGCGTAGTCTACACATGTGCAGCCTCGAAATGTCTCGCTACGAAGTACGCCGGCCTCGGTAGATTTCCAAGTATGCCGGACATTGGAACAGTCCTTCGGCGGCACTCAATGTGTGTTTATGCCGGGGACAGGAGACACCCCCTTGATGAGAAACTGTAAGAAAGGATCGGGGAATCCCTCCGGAGTGGAGTCATGATCATGGCCGTATCTACCATTGAGGTCACAGAGGTCCGGACCTCGGTAATATTTTCCGAGCTGTGTATAACAAAACTTGTGAAATAATTGCACTAAACGGGGTTCTTTGTAGTACTTCCATTTACTGACCATGGGGGCGCTGCATAACTACGTAGCCTCGACTAAAGCAAACAGAAGAAGACGACATGTATCAACAAACCTCCGCAGCCCTGTATCGTAGCAGCGAAGGAGTGATGAAGTATCTAGAGATCTGAGTCCAGCGGGCTGCTTGTGTTTCTGCTCATCAGGACATCATATGACCAGCAGATCCTGTGTGAACGCTGTACGTTAGTCAGTGGACGTCCGACAACATGCACACTAACTTATATTGCAGCTATAGGCTATACTTTGGTTTAAATTGCGTGAATAAACTAGCTAGAGAGCTAAAGTTAATTTCGTTCATCCAATGTTAGAAGGATTACTTTTTAACAAACGTTGTAATGCTTTTCTTTAATTTCAATTTGAGTAAAACATTGAAGATATAACATTGTATTGTTTTCTTTTTACACTGACTCAGATATAATGAAAAGACTACGTCAGTCGATGCTCAGCTTTGGTAAGGAAGAGACAGGACAGGCAGAGAGAAAGAGAGAGAGAAAGTGATGGAAGTCAGGGAGGAACTGGAGTCACACAAAAGAATGTAGGCTTAATAAGCCCATCTATTTATTTATCTATCTGTGTATCTATAACAATAGTCTTCATTTACAATAGGCATAATTTTAAAACATACATCTATTGCAGTTATGATGTCATAATAACATACAATTGTATAAAACACAATTTGCTTACATCTTTGTTCTCTTTTGAGAATCAAACAAAACAGATTTAAATAAAAAAAGAATGCAACCAAACAAGTGAAATTAACTAAATTGCTTTTAATTCACTGGCAGGAGAGACAAGTGAGGAGGAGCAAAAAGTGAACAACGAGGGAGAGATTGAGAAAGAGAAAGAGTAGAGGACAGAGAGAGTAAAGGACAGGAAGAAGACAGAGAGACTAAAGAAGATGGAAGAGAGGCTGCAGGTTATGGAAAGGAGAGAGACATGGAAAATGAATGTTGACAATGTTTTGTGATCATTTTAGCCTCTTCTGCATGTCCAGATCATTAATAGTAACAATCAACTGATTCTTATGTATTACACTTTAAAAATAATTGATGCTGACATTGTCAGCCCACTGACATGGTTTGAAATCAATATATTATCCAATTTGTGACCCCCCACAGGACTTAAAAAGCACCTAACTAGATCATGAAAATCCCCAAAATCTCGGGGGGTATCCCCCGAACCCCCCTAGCATGTTTGGACCTCGGTATTTAGGAAATCCTGGATACGGCCCTGGTCATGATGACTGGATCTGAATATTTTCCGTGCAGTGTTCCAGCTGCCGCCCGGCACGCTCATGTGACGTGTTCAATACTACATGAGTTTTACCTTTACCCATGGATGCACAATAAGAACGGATTATATGATTATATGAATACTTCTGTGACGTTTCGCCATTCGGCCATTTTGTCTTCATCCGCCAATGAGCAACTCTCATAGGAATTAACGGGGCCCGCCTCCCACGCTGTATCCAGTTCTTATTATACATCCATGGTCTCAACCCCCCAGCAGCAACTCCCCCCGCAGCAACTCTATCCACCAGTTAAAGGAAATAAAACAAATGTGTTGTGTTATATTAGCTGTACTTACTTATGGTGTTCTTAGTTCTCATTCATAACACTCCGTTCGATGTCTCACTATGGGATGCGCCTCATCGCGGAGCAAACAGAAGCATCAATCTCATTACGCCAATCCCGATTAGCTGGTGATCTTGACGTCAGCGTCAGGGGAAATCACCCCCTATAAGTAGCTTGCGCCACAACGCATGCGTCATTCAAACACCTCTTCTCGCTTCAGAGCACATCTCTACAGTAGCCGGGCAAGCTTCACTGTCCACAGACTGAACCCAAATACCGCCGGCTACTCCTTCTGCTTCGTAGGAAGACGGTAGTACTAACGCTGTTAGTATTTAAAATCGACCTCGCCCTTCTCTTACCCGAGAAAGTAAGGTAGGTCCGATTTTTTCAAGCTAGCAGCACACCTGTTGCTAGCTCGCTCCCTCTCTACCGACACCACGGTAGCGAGGAAGTTTTCTCTTTTCCACAGAGGAAGAAAGGATTTAAAGAGCATACTACCACACCAGTCAGTATTCTCCGGGAATAAAAGACCCACACAGTCCTTTTCTCCAGATTAAGGACAAGGTGGTTTTATCTTTTCTCCCGTCCCACCTGTCGAGAGCGGGCCCTCTCCACGCTACGAGGCGACCAAGATGGACGCCCCTCTCCCTCACACCAGAGGAGTCAGGGACTCTGTGGCTCGACTCTGTGGCTGCGGGTTGAAGATATCGGGCACAGACACACACCAGGTCTGTTCGTCCTGCCTCGGGCTGGAACACGCCCGAAGCGCTATCGACAACCCCGGCTCATGCGGACATTGCGTCCGCTTCACTGTTAAGAGCCTCCGCCGAAGGTTAGCTCGACAAGCTAGCCTGTCGGAACAGGACCCCCCCATGCCCACGGACCCGCCGACCGGCAGTCAGGACACGGGGGAGTCCGCCACTGAGAGTGAGCCCCTCTCCGTGTCGGTCTGGGGCTCACTATCTGCTATGGCTATAGAACCGGAATCCCGCGCCCTGGCGGGCGGGACCCGGTGACGGCAAGACACGCGGGAACGGTTTCCCGCGCTCCACCAAGCTGGGGCTCCCGGTTAGACTTCACCATGGTCTCACCCGCGGAGGATGTCCTCGGGCCTGACTACGAGGAGGATAAAGAGGAGGACGCCTTGGCGTTCCTCCTGTCCGAATCGGATGAACAGGAAGAGGACATCTTCATGTCACCGGCTCAGGCTGCAAAGCCTGAGGCAAGTGCTGCTCTCCCGGGCGATAGCACACCAGCTTGCAGGCCGTGTGTAAACGCGCTGCGGTCAGACTCAACGTCCCGTGGCCTGAAATGGCCAAGGAGACCTCCAGGTCCCGCTACGAGAGAAAACATCTTCCCCAAGCAGCGGCGAAAAAGAGACAACTCCTTCCAGTCTTCCCGGAGATGTTGGATGAGGTGTCGGTCTCGTGGAGAGACCGGCCCTTCAGCAACAAGGTCCCAATCCAGGGTGCCTCCTCCCAAGACTGTGACGGAATGGAGAAGCTCGGCCTGCTCTGCATGCCGCCCATGGAACCGCTGGTAGCGGCTCACCTTCTACCAAAGGTGGGCCCGTCACCAAGCAGGAACCCCACACTGCCAGCAAAGTCGGACTGTTTTCAGTCAGCAATGACTGAAAAGGCCTACAAAGCGGCAGCATTGTCCGCCAGGGCCCTGAATGTGACCAAGCGGAGCTCTTCGAGGACCTGTTGGGTAACCCGGGGGCAGCCACTCTGGACGAGATGGCAGCGGTCACGGACATTTGTTCCGTGTCCAACGCTGCGCCGTCCAGGCCACGGGCAAGGCAATTGGGATCATGGTGGTGCAGGAAAGAGCGAGATGGCTCAACCTCACCACTCTCCCAGACCGGGAAAGGGAGGATGTGCTGGATATGCCCATTGTTCCCGAGGGAATCTTCGGCTCTGCTCTCGCCTCCATGCAAAGGAGGTGCGAGACGAAGAAGAGGGAGGACGAGGCACTCCACCTCTGCCTCCCTCGTAGGGTCCAGCCGCTGCTCCCGCAGCAGCAGTCCTCTGCCCAAGTTGCCTCGAACTCTGCTCGGTTTAAAACACCGAAGACGCAGAGGTTGCAGCTCACCTTGAGTCCCCAGCCCAAGCTGGAGACAAGGGCAGGCTGGCCTAGAAACTCTCCGGTTCCGGCTGCAGCTCAGGCTCAGCCAACCCAGAATTTCGGCCAGCAGTCGAGGAAGAAGAAGCGAGCGGCGTGACAGCCCCTCCTTCTCCCCTCCGTGAACGTGTTCCCGCCGCCTCGAGAGATGCCTAAACACCATCCTCAAGTCTGCACAAACACATGTCACACATTGGTTGATCATTCTGTCATAAAACATTTGCCGCTGACGCATCCAGGCTTCAGGCCGAGGGCGCAGCTCAAAAAAATGATGAAAAGAAAATCAATAAAGCCAATAAACAGCCCGCCAATTGTTCCCC
The DNA here is from genome assembly GCF_902827115.2 of Pseudochaenichthys georgianus. Taxonomy (NCBI): domain Eukaryota; kingdom Metazoa; phylum Chordata; class Actinopteri; order Perciformes; family Channichthyidae; genus Pseudochaenichthys; species Pseudochaenichthys georgianus. Next base: position 10,780,917 of record NC_047522.1, on the reverse strand, counting down.
TTCTGAGAGCAGCTACGGCATCTCTCAAAAGGCGGATTGTTGACGGGTCTGTGAAGGCACCACCGCGACGCGCATGCGCAGTGTCGGTGGGTATTGTTGATAAGGGGCACCACTGTGTTCAGACACTAGAGGGCCCCATAACACAACAAATAGAGACTCAGAGAGGAGGAGATGTGACATCCTCCCTGGCTTTAAGGAGCATGCAGTGGGAGATGCTCACATCATCCGCTTGGGTTTTCAAGACAGTAACACGGGGCTACAGACTCCAGTTTGCTGTCACCCCTCCTTGTTTCTCGGGCATTCTGCACTCGCAGGCCCGAGGAGAGTCAGCCCTCATTTTGGAGAAAGAGATTCTCTCGCTCCTAGAAAAGAGGGCTATATCTATTGTACCCGCCGAGCAGAGTCAGGGCGGCTTTTATTCCAAGTACTTCCTCGTTCCCAAACGGGGAGGGAACGGAATTCAGCCAATACTTGATTTAAGGGCTCTGAACAAATATCTTAAAAAATATAAGTTCAGAATGCTCACTCACACATCTCTGCTGCGGCTCGTGCGAAAAGATGACTGGTTTACATCAGTCGACCTGAAAGATGTGTATTTTCACATCCCAGTATATTATCCACACAGGAAATATCTGAGGTTCACATTTCAGGGGATCTGTTATGAATACAGAGTACTCCCCTTTGGTCTGTCTCTCAGTCCAAGGGTGTTTGTACGGTGTACGGAAGCCGCGATAGCCCCGTTGAGACAACAAGGCATTCGCCTGGCGACCTACCTGGACGACTGGCTGCTTCTCGCACAGTCGGAGCAGGAGGCTGTTACGTAGACAAATGTCCTCGTTAAGCACCTGCTCAACCTGGGTTTTGTAATAAATACAGAGAAGAGCATGTTGTGCCCCGCGCAGACTATACTCTTCCTGGGTTTACGCCTGAACTCGGTGCCCTTTTCAGCTCGCTTGTCAGCAGAAAGAGTGAAAGCTTTCAGAGCTTTTCTTGCTCTTTTCCAGCTGCGAAAACATGTTCTTTTCAGATCATGCTTGCGATTGCTGCGGCTCATGGCGTCAGCCATCCTGGTTGTAAGACTGGGACGCTTACACATGAGGGAGTTTCAGCGCTGGGTGGCCACCCTAAAACTAAACCCCGGCTCGCGGAGAGTGATGGTTACTGTGAGATGCGTAAGGGCACTGCGCCACTGGCTGCACCCGACTTTTCTAGTATGGGGTGTGCCTATGGGTGCTGTCCTTTCACGGAAAGTGGTCACCACGGACGCATGTCTGACAGGTTGGGGAGGTATTTATGAAGGTCGCCCGGTGAGGGGTCTCTGGAGCAGAGACCTCCAGCGGGCGCACATAAATTACCTGGAGCTCTTAGCGGTGTTTCTCACCCTAAGACGCTTTCTGCCTTTCCTCAGGGGACATCACGTCCTCGTGAGGACAGACAATACGACCACAATATCGTATATTAACCGCCAAGGGGGTTTGCGTTCTCTCCAGTTACACACACTGGCGCGCAAACTTATCCTATGGAGCGGTAGACGTCTCCTCTCTCTGAGAGCGACGCACGTCCCGGGAGTGATGAACCTCAGAGCAGATCTACTGTCCAGAGGTGCACCACTTTATGCAGACTGGACTCTACATCCAAGGATTGTGAGCCAGCTGTGGGTGCGTTACGGCAGAGCCGCGGTGGATCTGTTCGCATCGAAAGACAACGCTCAATGTCAGCTGTTCTTTTCGATGCGTGATCTAAATGCACCGTTAGGCGTGGATGCACTCGCGCACGATTGGCCCCCGGGCCTTCTGTACGCGTTTCCACCCCTGGCTCTGATACCTCCAACTCTGGCCAGAGTGAGAGAGCAACGCCACACACTTATTCTGATAGCTCCACACTGGCCAGCTATGTACTGGCTATCGGAGATATATCAGCTGCTGTGCGGGCAGCCTTGGCAGCTCCCACTACGCAGGGACATACTGTCCCAAGCGGGGGGGGCGATCTTTCACCCACACCCAGAGCGCTTGGCTCTATGGGCCTGGCCCGTGAGCGGTACCATAATCGGGGGTGCTTTGTCATAATGACCAAGCCCCCTGTGTCCTGGGCTATCCCTTACAAGGGCAAGCCTATTACTAAGCAACGGCTCTCCCACTGTTGTGTGGAAGCAATTGCTGTGGGGCCCATACAAGTCAGAGCTCGCAGGCACCCTCGGGTTAGCGAGTTTTCTCTTGACTCAGGGTCTGGCGGCATCCTGGGCTCTGTCCAGGATGTCTCCCTTTCAAGATATTGGTGCAAGCAGCGAGCTGGTACTCGCTGCTCACTTGTGTCCGCTTTTTAACAGTCTGGGCGTTCTACTCCCAGGTTGACTCAAGCAGTGCTGGGCACCTGGTTGATACGGAGTCCTACCTGTTAAAGTTCTGATCGGTTGGCGATTTTCGAGATAAGCTCGTCTGGCAATACGGGAGCTACAATATCCCATAGTGAGACATCGAACGGAGTGTTATGAATGAGAACTATAGATTACTTACGTAACCCCGGTCCTCAGAGTAACATGAAGTGAGATGTCTCACCAGACGGCCCTCCTTGCTATGGTGAAGCGAGAAGAGGTGCTTATTTTGAATGACGCATGTGTTGTGGCGCAAGCTACTTATAGGGGGTGATTTCCCCTGACGTCAAGATCACCAGCCAATCGGGATTAGCGTAATGAGATTGATGCTTCTGTTTGCTCCGCGATGAGGTGCATCCCATAGTGAGACATCTCACTTCATGTTACTCTGAGTACTGGGGTTACGTAAGTAACCTATAGTTTCCATACCTCCTGTGTTTTACGAGTGACTTATCAAGTATTGGCGAACTGCACAAAACATGATTAAACGTGATAGTATAAACCATGCTCGTATCTAAAACCTAGAGAAAACCAAAACGGCGTCAGTTTAAAGTAATTCTGTCATTCTGCTTACCGCATCATTTATGAGAATACATTTCATAACATTAACACAACATAATCGAGGTGGTTTTAAATAACATATCCGTATTTATTTATTTATTCAAGTTAGCCTATAGATGTTTTTGTGTGCACTGAGGAGTTGCAAAAAGGCGTTTGTTTAATCATTTTAAGATTGGCCTTAATCAATTTTTGCAAATTAATTATTGTATGATTAATGAGAGGTAACATTTTATTTATGGTATTATTTCCACATATTTCTCTCCATTCTCCCTTCTGCCAATGGTGTCGCAGTTTCTCGTCTCTCCTGTTTTTGTGCGTACCGCGTACGGATGACTCAGAGTGTGCGTGGAGGACCGCACATTTTCCCGTCAAGTTTTTTTTTTATAAATCGCAAAGATTGCTTAGAAACTGGCATACGCCATCTTTTGAGCGTATGCACCGTTTATAAATGAGGCCCCTGGGGTTAGGCTCTTTCTTGTGGATCAGTATATTTTCATCTTTCCTTATAGGGGGCATACATAAAATAATAGATGATGGATAATTCACTGAAATTTGGACTGCATTCAAAGACGGGATAGAAATCGGATTTATATAGTTTTTTTAATCTTCCGATTCATGGGGGGTCTCCTGTCCCCGGCACAAACACACACTGCCTGAGGAAGGTTATGTGTATTTTGTCATTAACTTTTTTCGGACCACTTATTTATTTATTTTGGTGACGATCCGACCTCCATGCTGCTACTCTGGTTCAAACTGCATCCACCAAACAATGTGTTTTGTCTCCACCTTCCCAAAAGAACCAAAATCTGACACGGTGTGAACAATTTTTTATAGCTGTTCTGTCGTCATTTCCGGAGCAGCGTCGGAAGCAACTTTCCCATGTGAATCCAATAAGCAAGGCTTTATAAATGAGGCCCCTGGTCTTAATTCTAATATATAGAAAAACCTGAATGTTTTTTTTTTATTATGAGCTTCATTTAGGATCGGATCTGATGACACTAGAACATACCGTATTTCAAACATTTCTGATTACCCTGTGGTCCCTTTCAGATCAGGGTTATTTTTTTAGCCTTTAAACATGAATGATGAACAGCAAACAGGTTTTCTTGTTTTTTTAAAAACACATTTTACTGTTTGGCTTTTGCATCAAACCTATACGCTGCTTTCAGTGCTTTCTGCATTGTAAAGTTATCATTGCAGGACTGAATGAAGTGGCATTGCCTCAAAATTCTTACATTTTAGCAAATATGATTAAGGAAGCTTATCAGAGTTAATATATTTGAAATCACTTCTTAGGTATTTACCTCATAATGGCAGAAACGTTTTGAATTGCACTCACTGCTTCAAGATCTACATCAAAATTGAGCCTACTTGAATGGATATTTGAGTCTTAGAGGTTATTCTACTAATCTACCTCTTGCTAGCTTGGTTTTCATTGTTATGCTAAATAATGGAAACCATCCACTCAAGAACTGATTCAGCTCAGCTGCTTATGTGTTGGACTTGTCCTTGAATGGTCAGCAGTTGTTGCTCAAGTTTCTCTAAAACTCCTTACTGCATGATCTTTTTCTATCCTTAATTGTCTTTCACCACAGACATTGCTGGATTGCTGGATGATTGACACTTTTTGCAAATATGCAGTTTTTTTCCAATTAGAACATCCAATGCAAACACTTGTGACAGCCCAGTGAGAGACTGCATTCAATCAGATACGGGAAAGGTTGGTGCACAATCCACCATTCATAACTGATCAGCCATGCGGCACAGCTTTACATTTTCTTTAAAGTCACAGTTGCAAAATATACATTTAGGACGCCATGTATGGTTTCCAAAGTTAGCATGGCACTAGTCATTGCTGCAGTGTAGACCTGTGTGGACAGACAATTTCCATTCTTCTGTTAATAATGTCCTGCTTATGCAAATAGTTACATGATCCACTGGTGCTAAATCACTATAGGCAGCTTGCGGTGCAGGAAAAGAAAAGAAGAACATAATTTTGGCACATTTCCATTCATCAGTAGAAATGAAACAAGTAAAAGGTTCACATACCGAAAGGACTCAAATTCAGTTTTAATCAGCCATTACTGTGGGAAATAAAGATTATAAATTGATGGTTATTACCAGCTTGGATTTTAATCCTAAATGAACTACTTTAGTAAGGAATGACAGAAGCCTGATCTTGAATCTGCGATACATTATCTAATCCCATTCGCCATCACCTGTCACCATTTATCACTACATAATCTCCTTGTGACTCTGCTCTCACTTTCACTTGTATAACTGTTTTAAGGATTAGGTGTCAAACCTTATGGTGCAATATTGTGAAACATGAAGCCTGTTACATGACATGCTAGAATGTACACTGGATGACCCTGATTGCAGTCAAATTGGTGGACTTGTGGATGTATAGTGAATCAAATGTGGCATATGATAAGAGATGTTGCAAACAGTTTGGATATAAATGCAGTCAAATGTAAAATAAACAGAATTGATACAAATATTTATTAAGATTCAGTGTTATTTACACACTTAAAGGAGGTCATTATCTATAACATCCATGCAGTTACAGAACAAATGAAAAAAGTTGCTTTTATTACCCCAGAACATTTATGAGAATCATCAGGTTTTTGAGCCATTATTAAACATATTCACTTTTACATTTATCAAACCAATCTGGTGATATTTGTCTGTACAATCAATGACCATCATAAGCTTATTTGGCACATGTTGCCTGTAAGCCAAAATGTAAGTTTATAATGCCTGGAAATGGGGGTGTTGGTTGAAGCTGCTAACACATTCAGGATTTCGATTTTTATCGTTTACATTTCATGTGTATTAATGGATGCTATTTTCAATCACAGATTTAATCATGCTTCAAAACGGTGTGAATTGTATCACCAAAAAAAGAAAGGGTTACAGGGGGGGGGGGTCACATATTCATTTCTTGACCTAGCTGTTTTTAGTCAGCCACAGTGGAAGTGAATTCTACAGTAGGAAAGGTGCTTCAAACGAATGTTAATTAACAACTGTCTCTGGGCTTTGGAGTTGAACCTTTTCAATTTTTCCAACTGTGACTCTTGGTCAGTGAAGGTGTGCCTAGTGCATTATTGAGGGGGTGCGCTCCAGTGGTGCTTTGATTCTATGAGCAATGGATGTCTTAAAGCAGATAAAAAGTTTGAGAGAGGGAAAAATAGAGAGAGAGTGAGAGAGAGTCCCTCCAGAATGCTTTGCCATAAATCCATATCAGCTTTGAAGTTCAGAGGCCTAAGTTCTGAAGGTAATGAAATAGTTATCACAAAATGTCCCAAAGTTAAAAGGGAGATATGAAAGCATGGAAGGGGAAAAATTACGCTTAGAAGTCATAGTCCTTAAAAAAGATTGTGAACTGCTAAAACTGAGCTTGAATTCTCATGCAAAATAACCTCCTTTTGTAAAGTCTAGCAGGCTTGCGGGATCTCATTAAAACATTATTTGTAAAACATAAATCAGAGAATTTACTCTGATACTGACGGTAATAAAGCGTTCCAATACATCATGGACCCATCAACCAGACAGTCATATGTCTTTAAAGTTTAATTGCATGTTACTCATGGGTAATGGATAGTGATTCACACTGAGGAGAAACCTTGGGCAACTTCTTCAACAAGTGTCTTAATCAATATTATATGGTAAACAATCACAGCAGCCAGGGGAGACTTTCGAGGTGTGGGCGTCGGAGAGCAGATGGGGAGAAATAAATTGGGAAAACATGAACTGCACAGCAGATGTTTGCAGCTACAACAGGAAAAAGTTTGACTTTAATGATGGTGAAATAATTGATTAATTGTAGTCGTGCAGTGAAGCAGCCCGAGTGCTTCCCTTTGCATCTTAAATGAAGAATTGTTGAGATGGAAGAACCAACTGGATACTTTTTCAATACTTTGGTCCAGAGCACAATATATTCAAGCAACTACTGGCCAGATCTTCCTTTGAATGGTTGTGAACTTTTATCGGCCAAAGGCTGATTATTAAGGACTTAAGTCACTTCATGTTCTATAGGGGCATCATGTTCAGGGTTAAATTCTCCTATCGGAAACACTTTTCAAGGTAACAAAACAAATCTAATTTCCGTGTATTTTGCTGTTGGACAAACACAGGCCCGAGGGGATCAACCCTGATATTTCCTCAATCCTCTAATCTTTTCTTTTGGGCCATTATCAGGCCAAACTTTGCCCTTGTACAAATTACAATCTAATGAAAGAATGTCACATCACTTATTTTAACATTATACTCCCTAAAGGATCAACCACTCTCTGTTTTATTTAGCAGCATCCTCGGGCAAAGCATACACTCTGAATGTGTGATATACACAGGCAGGCCCTCATTGGGATAATTCCTTTTAATTGTAATGTCCCTCATGCAGCACAAATTAAAAGAAAAGCCCCCTGCTGGTTTCACGCTCACACAGACTTTTAGTGTTGGTTGTGAATTGAACCACCATAGTGAATAGCACCATTTATTGTAAGTTAAAGGTCCAATGTCATGGCCATTTCTAATGATCATTATTCCATTGTTGAGGTCTACTAAAATAGATTTATATTGTGCAATTTTCCAAAATCACATTTGTTTCTCATACAGCATCTCTGTATAGTATGTGTATTCACTCTCTGTCCTAAACGGCTTGTTGGAGCTCCTGACCCCCCTCCCTATGAGTCCAGTGGCTGTCTGCGAGACAGCGAGACACAGTGAAACCCAGCACGAACACACACACACACACACCAACTCACAGCCTCGCTGTGTCCCGCCGTCTCAGGGAGGAGAAATCGGCGGATCTGCAGCTGAGAAAAGATTGAGAGTGTGTGCTAGGAAACTTAACCTAACGGCTCCGCGGACGTAACGGCTCCACGGATTGGTCTATTTGGACTAATGGGTCCATTTGGGTATGGGCCCGTCACTGTACCCAGGAAGAAAACAATGGAAAAAGAGAAATCTCCAACGAGGCGTTCTGGGGCAGCATAGACAGGTATTTTCTGTGTTAGTTTTACTCGCTACAGCAGTGGTTCTCAAACTTTTTCTGTCAGGCCCCCCCTTTGGAGAAAAAAAAAAGTCGGGCCCCCCCAACACAAATAGTCAGGCTCAGTGGCGGCGCCAGAGATTTATATTGGGGTGCTGTGGGGTAGCTTGACGTTTCATAGAGGGTGCTCAAACATTTAGGGTTTCCCATTAATGTCGATACAGTGGCATTTTCTACTGCAACACTCCCCACACACATACACAGTGTACCCGCGACTGTTACAATGAAGCCTTGATAATCAGCTCACGGCATATAGTTATAAGCAGGGGTAAAGTGCTATTTTTATAGGTGGTGTGTGGGTCCGGGGGGCAAGCTCTCCCGGGAAGATTTTTAAATACTGAAGTTAAGCAAAAACTTTGAGAGCAAAATGAAGAGATCTATGGATACATCTCTCAACACCCATATGAAACAGAACTGTAAACAGATTTACTTTTTCTTTATGGATATTTTACAAATCACTCCCCTTTTAAACTTTATACTTTTTTTAATGTCATATAGTATTTCATACCTGTTTTTAATTTATTATCTTATTTTTTTATAACTATAATGATCATATAAATGTGTGCCTCGGAAATAATTGTTTACATTAATGGTGACCAAAACGTTTGAGACCCACTGAGATAACACTGAGAGTCCTTTAGCTCATTGAGTCTCTCAGTCTGACAGGAGAGGACAACTTTGTTGTTGAAAAAACTCCTTATATCCGTTAGCGTAGCTCGCTAGCACCGGAAGCTAACAAGAACAATCTCCGGTACCGGTGCGCTCTCTCTCGCGCACGCACACAAAATGGCTCGTTCCACACACACACAGAGCCGAGCTTTAATGAAACACAGAGATCCAGACGTAATAGTACTGTACTGTATCATATTATTTTCAATCAATAATTTTTCAAAATATCATTTCTTTTTTTTAATCTTTTTTTTTTTAATAACCATTTTCCCCCCTGGTCTCTTGCGCCCCCCCTGTCATGCCTCTGCGCCCCCCACTTTGAGAACCACTGCGCTACAGGGTGTACTTTGAGGGTTTGTGACTTTGTAGACCGTTTACATGCATAAAAACCGGAATGACATGGGACAAGGGTTTTGCAAATGTGTTTTGGGCATGCTGCTAAGGAAATTATCTGTTTTTTCTACACCTGTATAGTTGCTGTCCTGCACTAGTATTGTGGTGACATTTTAGCTAAGTGAGTCAGCTATGTACTCAATCCACACAAGAAAGAGATGCAAGTAAGAGCTTGAAGCTTTACAGTATGTCTGTGCATGAGGGAGGGAGTGAAATTAAAGTTGTAATGGCATTAGCCCTGAATAAACAGTGTAAAGGATCATGTGTACATAGAATGTGCGGGAATCCAACCTAAACTAGGTATGCCTAGTGCTGACATCCAGTCTCGTTAAATGTCTCATAGTGCTCAAAAACCCATGCCAATTACGTAACTTCCAAAACCAAATTTTCAAAAATCCCAACTACTTGAATGATTGTAACTATCCAAGATGTTTAAACCTCTACCGATATGGCAAGGCAAGTTTCAAGGTCAAGAACAAATCAAACTGTCAGTGTGCTTCTTGCACTGGTTGGAAAAAACAAATTCCCCTTTTGGGGAATTTATCTATCTTTTCGAACTATCATGACTTTTACTCTTCCCGAGCATTCACATCTACTAAATGGACTTTTGAAGGGATTGTCTGTTTGAGAAATGTGTTATACAAAGGCCGTGCTGTTGTCTGCAGCAACGACAAAACAGATCTGTTGAAATCTATTATGGTTTGGTTGCTATTGTTGTTGGGCCTAATTCACGCCGCTCCGGAAAACAGCCCAGTAATATTGTCAACAACCATTGGATGCTCTGCCCTTATCTTGAACCTTATTTTCTCATCTGTCTATCAACAGCCATGCAGGCTGATTAACTAACCTTGAAGAATAAAACATGTTGCTGCAGTTTTGTATCCTTCAACTACTTCTGCTTGTTTACTATTTTCAGGATCAAAGTGTAGAAAACCTTGAATTTTGTTATTTGACTTTGCTCTGTTGTACACCTTTCGTACTACAGTGTGTTTGAAGTCTTGTGGCTGTCCTAACAGAGGCCTGTACTACGAAGCTGGTTCAACCTAACCTAGATATGTTTGAGTTAGCCGGTTGGCCTAATCCAAAACATACGCGCTCTTGCTAAACTGTACTACGACGCGGGTTATCAAGTGGATCGCTCAAGCCAGCCGTGTCCTATCTAGTTAGGTGTGCGTTCACATGAAAGGGGTGGTATTTGGAGCATTCGACCAATCACAAACATGGACAAGCGTACTGACAGCGCAGCGTCATACTTCCTGAATGAAAAGTCAACTATAATATTAGACATATGAAGAAGTTAAACTTTAAACATCCATGACTTAAACACTTTATCCAGGATAAAAGTCACATAGCTGCACCTGCAAGGTGAATACAGCTGGTAAAAGAACAAGTGTTTGAATGCGTACAGGTTTATGATATCACTGCCTAAGACACGAGTGGATCTGACTTTAATTACATTTGACTCGAGTATTTCGTCAACTTAATGTGTTACTTAAAATAATACTTCTGCAGACAGTATGTGACACTGTGAGTGTTGCACGGCCAGATACGGCTTAGCTGACTCAGATAAGGAAATATATGATACATTATGATGTGATATGCCGCGGACTGTACTTAATGTTACTCTGATCCGGTTACTTATGTTGTGGCAGATATTTAAGTAAGCTTTCTTAACGCTAATGTTATAATAGTCAGATTGCTCTGAAGATGGGAGGTGATATTCTATTAATGTTCACGTTCACAAAGTCGGTGATTTTTGCCGGCTGTCTTTCCTGCAACGGCAGCTTTTCTGTATTTCCTTTCTCCTGTATATGACTTGATAGCTTTAAACTCCGCACACTGAGCTCTGATTGGTCAGCAGGCGGTGCTTTCACTGAGTTGATCTCTTAGCCTGCAACCTAACCTGCTCCGGGGCAGGTTAGCCGCACAGCATAAATTACCATGGAGATCTAGCCCGCTAAAAAGAGAACCAGCGTCGTAGGACCGGAAACCCCGAGTTTTCCCCGAGAATAGGTGGTCTCGGAGCGCTTGCTTGCGAACTCTGGAGCGGTTCATTGCTGGTGTGAACGCAGTCCACACCAAAACATAGGAAGCGCAGTATTTACGTGTCACAAGAACGCGGATATCTTCAAAAATCTTTAGCGAAAGAGTCTTTCAAGACATCCGCGGTTGTTTAGTTAAAGAGTAAAGCAGAATTAAGTGTTGAACAGTGTCGTGTAAAGTAAACATTCTCCGTCAGCTACATAAAAGTAAGAACACCTGTCGTCGGTGAAACACCCCTCCTCTGCAGAACGTCTCTCATGGATAAACAGGAAAAGAACACCGACTGGCTCAGGAGCCCGACGTGAAGCGGAGGGATCTAGATCGGCATGAAGGTGTTCTTTTCCCCATAATTACCGCGCTGCTGCACATTATGCCGCTTATTACATGGCCACATTCTCAACAAAGTAACGACATGACTCCCAATATTAATTGAAATGCTTTTGTGGATTTAGAAAATTATTTTATTGATTTAAAAAATAGTTGTATGTATTTAAATGTACATGCATCCGCTAAGAAAAATAGTCCGTTGTTACTGTTTGAACTAACGTAGCAACGGCAGGAACTACTTCGATAGCATTTTTGAGGAGCTTTTTGATTACAGATTTGAAAATCGTTGCTTGCTTTAAAAGTAGCACAATTCATTATGTCAAACCTTGGGAAGTATCTAGATATCCCTGCCCTAATGCCAAAGTAACTGGCAACTGAATATGTGTCGCTGTCTGACCTATGTCTGGACCGCTGCGTAAAAAGGAGGGTTTCTGCCCGTTACTTCTCCGCTGTTTTCTTGTCGCTCTTGTCTTGTCAGTTAGTTTCAGCCAAACTGTAAACAGTTACATCGAACGGACCGATGCTCCATGGCGGAGGCTCCGCTAGAAATTGCCGGGATTTGCGTTTGTACCCCCTTAATGTCTGACCAATGGTTGAACAGCATTTCCGTGCACATGACTTGTGTTTAAAGTTTATAGTCCCTTTGAGTTTTTGCCAGTGTGAACGCAAACCGAACCTTCTGAAAAATGAAACAATGTAACAAACTGTGGTCTGGTGCGCACCAGAGAGCGGATTATTAGGTGTGAACACACCCTGAAAGGCATAAATAGAACTTGTTGATTAAAAATTGTTTTTAGTCAGAATAAGGCAATGGACCAAAAATAAAACCTTTTAAAGGTGACTTGTTTGTTCAATTTCAGAATCTGTTTTAATTTTATTGGCTAGAATGTTATAACTTGTCATCCTGAAATTGAACTCTGACATTTTGCATTTATCATTTCTTTAGATCATTTAAGACTATGCACTCATAATTTATGAACCTAATGCAGTGATTGGAACTATTGATTCTTCTGATGCAATGTAAAAAAGAAAAGCAGCAAATAATTCAATAAGTATTTAAACTACATGGGCCAGTGATCAAAATCTCAGGTACACTTAATGTCAGTTTGAGTCATTTGTTTACTGGCAAAGTTGTTTCACAATTGTCCCACATAAGGTACAAATATCATCAGGATGCTGAATTGAGAGCACGATCAGCAGATATATTAACAATGAAAACAGTTGTTGGTTGCAGCTAGTGCGAACCGGTACTGGACTTGTAAAAAGTTTCGGTTCAAGTCCGGTTAAAACCGGAACGTCAGGAACCGGTACTTGGACTCGTAAAAAAACTAGCACTTACGTATATTCTGGTGTCTGTGGTTATTTAAAAATTCCCTGATACACGTTATTCAGCGTCAATAAATGAGTGCTAATCCCAGTGTGCTCAGTGTACAACATCACATGTCATTTCACCTTCGACTCACGGTTTGAAAACGTAGCATTTCGCCACATGCTAATGCTAACCGGAAGTGAATAATTTTCAGAATAAAAGTATTAAGTTAATAGTGTGAACTTCCGTTTTTTTCAGAATAAAATTGATTTAAATTAAATAATGTATTTAATTCAAAATTACGCCATATCAACATTGATTTTAATTTCTAACAGTTTGTATGTACATCACTATGTATGTAGTATGTACTGTATAATGTACACATGTAGAGTTGTCGAAAATACATGGTGTACAGACAGTACAGTACACTCTGACTGTACAGTCACTACAGTGTAGCCTATACTGTATAGCCGGTGTGTAACAGTGTAATGCGTATAGTCTACTCTACACTCTACCTTTCAGCACCGTTTTAGGGATTTAGGCTCAGTCAGCTCAGGGACTGTTTGGTTACTTTAGTTTGGTATATGAAATAAATGTTTGAACTTTGTAGTAGTTCACTGTAGTTGCTGTCATAAGTCATTTGTAGACTAAGTGGCAAAAAGTGTTTTTTTTACATTTGTACTTTTTAGAGAAATGTAGACACAAGTTGGAAGGGAGCACAATAAACCTGACGAGTTTGAATTTGAGTTGATTATGAGTTAATTTTCAATTGATAATTAGCTCACAATAAGTTCACTTTAGTTACTCACACAACTTGACACAAGCCATGGGTTCAGGTCCGGACTTATAAGTCCGGACCTGAACCTGAACCTCTGGACTTGAGTCCGGACCTGAACCTGAATGTGAGTCCAGGTACGCAGCACTAGTTTCAGCCCTAAAATTCAATGATATCAAATCACTACAAACTTACCAAATACATTAAAATGTATGCAATTTCCTTTATCTTTACAAAGCCGCTAGCATGACTGTTAAATGTGTTGAAATCAGTTGCTTGACAATCATGATCATGCTTGATTCTAGTAAAAGCACTAAATCATGAAACTTTAGGTAAAACTTGATAGATATGCAGGTTCTTTGTCTCTATGGAAGGTGAATTGATGTGAATGCATCAATAATATTGTTGAATATTTTCAACAACAACAGTCGAGCTCATAGGACTTAATTTTACAATCCGTTATAATAATTGTCACCTTCTTGAGTTCTTGAGTGGATGAAGGGGTAATAACATATTTGGGGTCATCAGGTGGGCATGAATATTTTATACAACAACAAAAAACATACATACAAAAAGCAGAGACTGGCTGCAGATTGACTGATCCCAAATGTTAGCATGAACAGAGAGAGATCCCCAGTAAGCAGTCCCCAGTTTGGGTCTAATGTCACTGCTTTACCAGTATAAACCCTGCTGCACTCTGGGTGATTGATACCTCCATCTTGAGGTGGATCTCAAGATGTCAGCGATTCTCTTTGATTGACAGCTTGAAATGACTTTCTTTACTCACCTAAAGTGCTTTCTGTCTGCTTCCACCTGAGGATATTGAATCAGTCATTCCTGCTCTTTTCACACACACCACACACACACACACACACACACACACACACACACACACACACACACACACACACACACACACACACACACACACACACACACACACACACACACACACACACACACACACACACACACACACACACACACACACACACACACACACACACACACACACACACACACACACACACACACACACACACACACACACACTATGATGTAAAGAACTTCTGCTTTTCTTCCTTCAAAGTGTGTGCTGGCCTTCGTCTGACCTGAGACTAATACAGAGTTGTCAATAGAAGGGTTGCAGTGTGGGAGTATCTTATTTTTATAGGCCAGCCACGACTCAATCTCTGAAATTGAGAAATTTGAAAAGACAAGATCTGGAGGACTTGACTGTATTATCTTATCGAATTGTGTAAAACTCTTCTTTCAGGTCTTCTCTGTGTATACACAAAAAGCAATGTCAAGTGGTTTATTTAATGTATACGGTAGTTACATTCTCGCCACAGTGGCATGGTGTAGTTTCTCATCTAGGCTTTTGCAAGCGGGACCACAGATAATGCATAAATAAAACATCGCTAAGAGTGTATTTTCAGTGTGGGTGTGCAAAAGTGCTGCAGCCTCATCATCTCAGGCATGCTGTAGAAAATTGCCTAAATGTTAATCCACATTTTGTACAGGCTTGTGACAACTCCTCCACGCCAACAGCAATCCTGTTTTTTTTGTTCTCTCACTCTGCTTTCCTAGGCAGTTACTCCATTTGCCATGGTAACATAATAAAGAGGTACACATAATGAAAAATATAAAACTATCATTAATTCAAACAAAAAACCCACAGGCTGAGTCAAGATGTAAGTAACCATTTAAATTAGGTGTGAGGAATATAAGTGTTAAATGTTAAGACTCAGGCTCAACCCACTTGCCGGAATAGACAAACAAATCATTACAGCAATTTATAAAAAAGAGATATGTCTTAGGTGATCTTCAGCTATGAGTCAAGGATCATTCAGTTTATATTAAAATTCCATAAAGGGACAATTTTTAAATGAACATTAAATCAAATGACTCTTTAATATAAAATGGGCTGCTATTACTGCAAACCTGCGGGGAAATAACAACCATCTTTGCAGCTATATGCGGCTTTTAGCCGATTGAGTCTTATTGTTTGGGGTTTCCAGCCCATGTAGACTGTACAAACAGTTTGGCAATGACATTTAGAGAGGAAGTGAGTATGTTCTGAAAAAGTAAAACAAATATTCCAAAAATAGGGAAATATGAGCTTACGCTATATTTAATTGATGCCGAGGTCTCAATCAGGTTTGTGCGCATCATCTTGGTATTACCTACATTATTTTAATTTTAACTATTGCTCAAAATACTTTCATAGTTCATAGTTCGAACCTTCAAAGTATTATCAGGGGACCATGCAGTTCTCCTGAGCTCTAGGAAGCGTTTGAATGTCTTTGAGCTCATTGTTTTTGTTCTGTGGGCCCCAACTCGGCTGTTTAGCTCATATATATATACATATATATATATATATATATAACCAACTGTACATTAATTTGCGTAGTACCAAACAACCACATTGATTTTACATCCTGATTAAAACACTGATGATTTGAGCAGATTTGTACCACATATAAAATAAAGATTTATTGTTTAAATTAACACTAGTACCAAACGACACCTTCAAAAGGAGGGCTAAACGAGGGAGAGTTTAGGGCTCACATTCACCAGGGAATGCAATAAATATCACACCTTTCATGACGATTAGATTGTTAACTGTTTGCTAACATTTGTGACAAATCAACAAAGGTTTAAATATTCCATGTGTTTTTGATAGTGAATGTGAATGTGTCTGTCACGGACAAAGGCAACATATTTTTTGTCATAATTATGTCTATTATCTGTCTATCTATCTATTGTCTATTAGTATATGTGTTAATGGGATTTGGGACCATCATTTTTAAATGTCTTTTTAACTTTGCATTGCAACTCACCTTAAGAGTCACCGGTCTCCCACCCAAGGATACAGTCAATTGTGCTCAGAGAAAAACACAACCAAACGGTGTGTGCTTGTGATAAAGACAGCTAATTGGTTCTGCTTCTTTCACAGCTTGTTGATCTATCTAATTGGTTGTCCTTGTAGGACAACGGCAATTGTTTCAATGCTCGGTAGTAATTTTGAGCTGTGCAAACGCCAAAGGTAGTACTTCTGCAAAAACAAAAAGCGTTTTTACTGCTGATCATGTGAGGCACTTTGACTTGCTGACCACAACACATGTTTTAGCCCTCATACTCAACAATCCAAAGTTTGTTTTAATTTAAAGCTGTCAGAAGATATCTGTTATGTGTTATGTTGTTGGGAATAGTGTCCATCAAGCCATCCTTAAGTATGTTCTACTTAATATTCCAAGTGTTTTTACTCTGTACATACTCAACACACAGTTTGAATAGACTGTTTAGTTAGAACAGCTTGTTTTTCTTTAAATTACACCATCACTGTAAACAATGTGTAACAAACATTATGAAGCTTCACTTAGAAAGCTACATTAACCTTAGCTAACTACAGTCAAAAATGTGCCTATTACAGTTTAAAGCAATTACGAGTTCCAGAATATCCAATTAAGCCTGACACAGTACTAAACTGCCCAGTATTGAAATTGTGAATTATAAATACATCGTTAAAGCGTTTGTTTTTTGTATTGTTCCTTTTTATAAACTGTTAATTCTGGCAGAGGCTTTAGTGGGGTTGGACTTTTTACCACCATGTTGTATTTTTGCAACAGAGCTTTCTTAGTTTTTTTCTCTGTTTGACCAGCATCTGTATCCTGCCTGATGCCATATGGTGGCCTGTCATTGTACACTTTATAAGGGTTCAAGAGTAGCACTTCAAACACAATTATCTAAAAAAATAAAAATAAAAAACCCACAGTGCAGATCGGGCAACAGCCGTAACAGCTGACTAAATCAATATTGTGATGAAGAACTGCTCTTGGTGTTAATATCAGAGAAAGAAAGAAAAGGGCGAGGGAAAAAGTGCATAGTTGAACTCACAGAAAGAAAAATATGCAGCTCATACATCTATATTACAGCAAATATGTATGATTATGTTGTTAGATGTTAAGTGCACCATAAAGAAAGCAGCTTATTAGTAATCTTTTAATTCTTAAGCCCTTTGCAGCATACTACAAACACGATTGTATGCCATCTGTAATTGGTGAGGAGAGTTAAGCTTCAATCAAGCCAATGAGCTTGATACACTCATCAGGTGGACTGAGGGACAAAGCAGTAACTCTTTACAAAAAAATTAATACAAATTAAATATATAAATCATAACCTATACCAAGTACAATTTGCATTCACCCAACCAATGATTAATGCACATTAAACATCCAATCAAAAGTGTTGAAATACCAGCTGTTATCTTCTGTTGTCATTTAGTCTCATTTTTGCATCTTTATACATATTTTTTAAATTAGAAATGTAAAATAAATAAGTTATATTTTTAGCAGCTGTATGGTCTAAGTGCTAACTAATGGGGATGATATTAAAACAATCCTACCATAATTTAGATGTTGACAGTTGAACTCACTGAGAGTAGTCGAATATACACTATTTAAACAGTGAACTTACAATGTTCCCCCCTTGACTCTTTTTGGGGGATTGTTAGCAGGATTACATTTTTTCAAACCTGTAATAAATCAATTTTCATTAATTTCCCATTTCCATGGTTACTGTTTGTTCGTTTTAGACAAACAAATTTGATGAAAACCACATGTATAGTGCATGAGTAGGGCATTCATCGTTAATTATTATGGATTATGACTGTTTCCTGAACCACTAAATCAACAGTTATATAATATTAATCACTTATGATGCACCATCAATTAATGCATATTAATGCATTCAACTTCACCTACCACCAACAAAAGCCTTACGGTGAAACACATACAATGATAACGTGACACTGCATGGACTATAATAGCATATACTATAAGGCCATTTCAAAATGGATTGTTAAGGTGTGTATAAATGAGTATTGGTTGCACCCATGAGTCTTATATGTAATTAATTAAGAGCATGTAAAATACACTATGATTTATATATAATTGATTGATAACTGGTGATATAATTAATCCTTGAAGATTATATATTTGTGTGAATATTGTTTCTAAATATGTCTAAGGATCCTCAGCAAAATGAATCATTATCAAGGTTAATGGTAAAAAAAGTTATAAAAACAAAGTATTTTATTCAAGATGGAAGGATCTAGGTTTGCTGCAGCACTGGCATTTGAGCCAGATCCTGAGAGAAATGTTAGTCTTAGAGGTGAAAATCATTGTGGACGAAGAATCATATTGTTAAAAGAGCAAGGCAGGGATGCAGGAAATCATTAGTTTGGCTCAATAAAATATCCATGCTGGATGGAAACAGAGCGATGCGCCGTCTGAGTTATGCCCCTAAACAATCACCATAATTGTTTGGAGGCGGCCCCAATCGATAAAAGGATTATTGGCACTGACAACACATGAGTACATATCAGTGTGTGATCAGTGTCATAACTGTTCTTGTGCAACAATACATTATATTTATTATCCGCGGACTGCTATCGGGCAAGCGGAGGCCTAAAGCAATTAAAGGTAGAATCAATGCCCCGAGTCAAAACACTGTGACAGCTCTATTATCCCTAGATATAGTAGAGGCCTACTGGAGTTACATTTCTCTGCTGTCTGATACACACGCACACACACGCACGCACGCACGCACACACGCACACACTTTTCTAATCCATCTTTAACTATCTGCAGTGGAGAAGATACACCGCAGCACTATCAAACACATAATACACCGACCTTTCACATTTTCAACCGTTTTCCCTCTATTATTTTCTAAGAACTATCCTGCGCTACGTCTGTCAGCATCAGACCTGTACTGTTGAAATGCTCCAATGTCAGCTCCACATCAGCACTGACAGCACTTTCATATAATCATACTCTTTAATGTGCACAGGCTCTTCTAGTCCTAAGGTACCGTAGGTGAACAAGAGTTTGCCTGCATTTTGTTCATTTTGACATGTAATTATTTGCTTCATTAACCACTTTCGAAACTGTACAGTGGGCTTAACATTATTTAGGCTTTTTCCACTGCATATAGACAGTGTTTCTCATTTAAAAATGTAAGTACTTGTTAACTGATTTGTATTGGCAGCATGGAAAAAGCTTTGAAAGAACATTTTGTCCTTTGTAAAGGTAAAACAATTGTAAAAAAATTCCATAAGAATTGTAATAATGGAATATTTATTATAGTGATTATGTTCAGATGAATTCTCCTAAAATATAGCAGAAACATAAAGAAAGTCTGCATGAACACTTATTTTGATACATGAAATAAACTTAAACACATTTAGACACACCACAATAGCTAGTATGTACTGTAAGTACTAAGACACGTTTCACCGCTGTGAATTGATAGTAATCTTGTCATATATAATGAGAACACAGATTTAAAACACATGTGTGTCTGATAAGAAAATTCCAGTTGGCACTGTAAAGTTTGCTTAGCTTGAGGGCCCTTTTCATTGAGTGCCAGGGAGATTAATGTGCATGTCATTTAAAAAAAAAAACTAAAGAATATAAAAAGCCTATAAAAAAACGTAGATCTCAATTTCAAAAGAGAACACATCTGCTAAAGAATAGATGCTTACAATTCCACAAACCTTCACAGATGATGGAGTCTTCAAATTGTCATAGTATTCAAAATGGTGCATAGTCATTGTCCTTGGCAAACGTGATGAATCCATAAGTCCATTTCATACTTTCTGCGAGCCCCTTTGTCCTCCATAAAAGCATCTGCCTTATTTATATTTCTCATGTTTTTATTAAGACTGTTCCTTCCATTTGTCAACCTATGAGCAGCCATTCAGACATCTGTCTCTCCCAGGCTGCCTGTTGCTGCTGATTTAACATGATGGGTTGCCTAGATAACCACTGATAAGAGCAGACTGGAGCCAACAGACAATGCCAAACACACTGGCAAAGCTTAAAGTGGAATCCAGCCACAGAGAATCAATGGTGGCTCAATAGTGCCTCATTATCTTGTAGAAATGCTGATATTTGACATGCAAAATGTCTTTGCATTTTTTCTCTGTACTTGTGATTGCTTTTGTCATCACAATTTTATGCCGTATTTTTCATGAATAGTTCATGAAAATCCTTTGTCTGCTATGTATTCCTTCATTTAAAAGGAAACATACATTGATAAAAGATAAACGTAAATTCATGTCTAAAGGGAAAAAAAAGCTTTTTCGAATATGTACAAAAGTCAACATGATAAAGTGTATTTCGTATACAATTACAGACTAACTCATGTTTACCTGATGTCTAAACAGTCCTTCAGAATCATGCCTGCAAACACACAGGGCTCACTAATGAGGCTGTTGACGGTCGAAGTCACACTTCCTGCACAATTTTTACAAAATGTTTGTCACTGCACTGTCAGTTGGCTGCATTGATGAAGTGTAGAAAGCAACCTGCTGACGATCACCTCATTCTTAAAAGAACAATGTAAGTGTGTATGTATGTAATGAAACCATGCAAAATTGTCAGTTTATTTGACTGAGCTGTTTTTGAGGGTATCTTTGTTATGGTGTACTTTTTCCTTTTTCATATTTGTCTCACTTAAATGCTAAATATTAGCAGATTAATTTTTTTTCAGCTGGTATCAGTACTTAACTCATTACCCTGAAGTCGATCATCTTCATCACCTCTGTTCTACTTTTGTAAATTGTGCTACGCCATAAAACAATTACCTTAATATTCGGCACTATGCTGGCAGTCCAAAACGAAGGTTCAAGTTATTTTT
This sequence comes from Pseudochaenichthys georgianus, assembly GCF_902827115.2. NCBI lineage: Eukaryota > Metazoa > Chordata > Actinopteri > Perciformes > Channichthyidae > Pseudochaenichthys > Pseudochaenichthys georgianus. Next base: position 10,759,709 of record NC_047522.1, on the reverse strand, counting down.
TAATTGAGAGGCTTTTCTTGATACCTACAGCACTTCAAAGCAATTTAAAAATTGCACTATGCAGTTGTTACATCATCAGCAAGGTGTATCCAAATCTGCATTGTGCTGCAACTATATACATTAAATTAAACTGTGCATTTTGACACAGTGTACGCCTACGGAATATAACAACTATACTGCCTGAGGACCCAGACCTTCAGGAGGTCCACTCTCAGCAGTATCAGCATGTGGCTATCAGTTTGTGGTCATTCAGTAAATTCCAATTTGCACTAATGCAAATTATAAACTGAAATAGTAGGGGCCTTAAAGCATCATATACACACTTTTTTATGGCCCTATTTTCGTGAGGGGTTTTGAGTTGACATCCAGTTTTTAAGGCTTTATTATTGCATGATATATTGTGCTTACATGGGTCATTTTCAGATACACTTTGGGCTCATTCTAGGATTGGAACTTGGTTGAAATAATTATGGAAAGTAACTGAGTGCAAATGTGTAGAAATAAGTCAGAAAACGTGTTGGTTTGCATGATTTGGTGAAGCTGTATGAATAGAACAATGCATAGAATACATTCATGACATTCTTTTGAAAGGAATAGTTCAGTAAGTCATATTGCATATTTGAAAGAATGGAAGTTGGGCATGAAATTACATTTGAAAGCTACTGACAGAAATGTGAAAAGTTCTCTTTACCTTGGTTTTAGTTATTGTCCCTAACAGGAGCCTGTCAGGCCACCAGGATCATCATTTGAAAAAAATAACCATACTATAACAAACCATAGCAAATATGTCGACATTTATTGTTGATGCATATTGTACAAAATGTTCAATTCATAGCCACCATTACATTATGCAGATTGTAGCAGTGCATTGCATTTCTAAATTATAACCAGGATAATACGAAGTGTCATGACAAAAAAAAGAGAACACAAACACATCTTAATGTGGTTAAGAGTGAATTATCTTTTTATATCTGAAAATGTATTTGTATTCAGTACCAAGCCTAGAATTCACAGAGTGAAAGAAACAGCATGCCCAACAGGGGCTGACAGCTCATTTTTTTTCGCCCCGGCACCCCTGGTGGGTTAATCCAGCCCTGCTACTGTTAATTATTTGCGATGACTTCATCTTGTCACATTTATTTCTGCGCTGATTTTTTTTTTAAATGTTCATCTCCCAGTGAGCTACATAGTCATGTCTGTGGAAAAACTGAACTCATACTCACTGCAGCTTTCTACAAATTGGAGTCAGTTATTGCTGCACATGTTGTCTCTGGCTCCACCGTGGCTCCAACTTGTCCAGGCCATTTCAAAAGTAATTATGTAGACTTTTGTCTGAAATGTCAGAAATGCATCTATTTACTGTTATCCAACCATGGCCATTTTATATAATGTATATTGCTTTTTAGTAATTATTTCTACTAAATAGAAAACAATATAGTACATCGTTTCAATCTAGCATTGGGCATGTAATTATCTATGTGAAGATAGGTGGATAAGGGGAGTGGAAACAATTAGAGAAATGAATCATGCCAATAAAAGTCCTCTGCATTAGATCTGAGCTCCTGAGGGAAAGCATTATGGGCCATGAGTCCTGTAAGCTGAAACAAATCATCCTCTACTCTTCCTCTGGTAATAGCCTGCTATCATTATGATCTGGAGTAAAACTATAAGCAATTCTGTCTTCTTTATGTATTGTACGGTCGTCCTGCCCTCCAAACTGGGGTTTCGTAACCTCAAGAACACACTGTCGTTGTACTTTTACACATCAGAAATCATGAGCAATCAAGTAATTTTTCTCATTTGCGCCTCATTCCCATAAATTAATCTCATCTGGCATTTAACAAGCTCACACAAATTAAAGAATGTTAACACTTTTTTAAAACTATTTTATGTAATTTCCTCTGTTGCACGGACAGTAATATGACTGTATGGGAATGGAGCTAGACAAGTTATGACATGCAGCCAAGGACATGGCTTGATTATATGTATAAATATTACTTTAAGCATTATATAGATACATGTAATGTATTTCTCAACTGACACCACATGCAAACCATGGCTTAATATCTAATGATTCACAACATAGTATCGATTTAATTAAGATCTTTCTTTAAGATGTGTAAAATGTACTTCCTTTCTACAAAATAATTCAGCTTTTTAATGTTTTGAAATCCGTCTGCTGTGCAGGTTATAACATATTTAATTACATTATTGAATGACGGTGTGTTCTTGAGGTTATGAAACAACAGCCATGGTCATAAAAGTAGATTATAATCACAATAAGTAGGGGGAAAGTAAGCCAAATTAGTTCTTAATAAAATAATCAATACAATAATTAAGGGTGACACAGTGTCAACGTGTCCCGCTAAGATTAATCATGCTCTTAATGAGTTCTCTGAAATGTTTCAGGGACACTTGAGTATCAAGCTGTAAGATCTGTTGGAAGATGGATAAAGCAAATCTATAAAAAGCTTCGGTACAATATGACATGTTTCAGAGTGGACCTTCCAAACAAGCTGCAATTGTATTAGTTATGATTGTTGGTTACGTTATTAGATGCGATGAAGCCAGAAGTACAAATTGCTTCAACAAACATATTTGGTGGTGTTTTTCCGTGTCCGCTGAAAGGATGTGTGAGGATTGAATACCAAATACAAAATGTTTATTTTTTTGTGAACTGCAGAAAATGCAGAACAGTACGTGTTTGATTAACCAATACTTGACTACCCATGCACAGCATTTAGAACAAGCTTTCCAGGGTCAACTAAATATGAGTGGACATGGTTTGTGGTAAATGAAATAATTAAAGGCCATCTCAAATAATATGCATTTTTATCTTAATTATGTCATTAAAATAAGTCCGATATGTTTTGCAATTTTCAGTTATTTTCCAAAACATAACGTAAGGTTGCATGGTGTTTGTACATTTTTGGCATGTGTCGGCAAATCGATATTTTTGTCATTGTTGACGTTTTTATAATTTGACTATTTTCTGAATACACATTTACATTGACTTTAAGACTATGATATGATAAATATTAAACAGGTTGGAAAAAAGGACAACATTAATAAGCCGGTACCACTTTACAATAAGACTACACTTATAAAGGATTCATAAAGGGTTTATAATTAGGTTATGAATTGGGTTGTAAACACTTTATTAATCATTAAGAACCATTTATAAACCAGTTCTAACATAGATGTGAGTGAGTGTGCAGTGAGTCAACACAGGCTCACTATTTGGCAAGATGATTAAGCCTTATATTGGCTACTTAGCGAGAATCAACTCAGTGAACAATAGATACCAAGGATGCTGGCTGATGAAGAAGACGAAGTAAGCTAAGTAGCCATAAGACTTAGCAGTACAGATAAATGTGGGCTCACTATTTGGCTAGCAACCAGTCACAGTTGCCCTGTTTATCTCATGTCTTATAAAAGCTTATTAATGATTTATCAATTGTTAATTGTTAATAATTAATAAATGAATTACAAACTATTCGTAAACCCTTTATAAGGGTAGTCTTATTGTAAAGTGGTACCAATAAGCTTATAATTAAGAAAGTGAAGGACGACCACAACGTGAACGCCATCATTTTGCCTCAAAATATTTATAAAAGTAAAGTTAAAAACATGCAAAAAATTACCAACAAGGATTGTGCTATGACAAAAGGTCATTACTGTGTGGGATAGCACAGCACAGATTAACAGAGCAAGCAAAGGGGTGCAATTTGGCAATGATTCCAACAATGGAAACGCAGAACAACAGAGCAGACATCAAAGGCATCGTCTGTAGGCATTTGGAGAAGCCTCAGATTCAATTTGAAAAGTACTTCTCTTAGTCTGACAACCGCTGTTGTGACACCAAATGGATTCAGTTTCCTTTTGGTGACAGTATAACAGAGGGGTCAAGAAGAACAGTGACAGCAGAGTATCCGTTTATTGAATTATCTGCAGTGACTGTTAGAAAAAAGGCAGATATGAGATCCAGCCCCCATCTTGTCTGGCAGTAGATGGGCTACACGCCGGATACTTGGACTGACATCAAAAGCAATAAAGTGACGTTGCTGTTTACGACCATGCATCTGTGACAGTGGATTCTCCACCATTCTGAACAGCGAACAAATATAATGCCACGCTTTGGCAAGAAAATAATAAGTCTGTGCGAAACAGAAGGGAAAGAAAAGTGTGTGCAGCTCAGGATGTCCAACAGTAGAGAAAAAGCAATACAACATTTTCCTCCTATTTGTGAATACAATAGAGGTCAATTGATGATATTCCAGCAAAGGTTGACATTGAAAACATGATAAACCACAGCCAATGTGATATTTTGAATTAATACAAGCATCACATCAGGGATCAGGCTATTCTCAACATAATCCTCACTGCCATATCAGCAATAAAATATATAAATTAGAGCTTGTGCATTCAGATCAACATGAGGAAAATACTCAGTGTATATAAGCTGATTTCCATGGTGTAAAAGCCACAGCCAACCTTTACACCTCCATCATTATGCTTGTGTCATAATCTTCCTCTACTATCAAACAGCAAGGATAAACCATCTCCCTAATCCATGTTTAATTTCCTGTCCCACTGTGATGTGTTTAAGCTCTTTTTCTGCCTCCACCGGTCATTATTTCCTGCTGATTAAAGCACCAAAAGGAATACGATGGATTATGGAAAAGGATGTTTGTTAATGTATTGGCTGCAGTGAATGTATAGATATGTAACAGCAACCGGCATTGATGTGCATTCTATAGATTTGTCTATGAATCTCAGAAGTATGGTAACCATTTTCCTCAAAGCCAAACAACAATCGCAACACTGGAACACCCAATATTTAGTTTTCCACAGTTCTTCAGTTGTTTCACTTCACTAGGGGAATATAACTTAGATTGATTTGTTTGAATGTCAAATTATTTGTATTACTTCAAGCACTACACACTTCCATTGATCATGTGCTGTTCCCTTCCAGCTCCACTCGGCCCCTCTGCTCATCAGATCAAGGGCTCCTTGTTTTCTCTGCCCACAGGTGACTGAGTATTTTCTGTCCTGACTGCTAGACTGGTCTCCCTCATATTTGCTAACAATGTGAAGTGTTTCAGATTTTAGCTTAAATTCTATGGCATTTTATTGGTGCTTCATTGGCCTTGGTTTTTCCTCTTAAAGGTCACCTATTATGCAAAGTCCACTTGTTCATGTCTTTTATACATAAACATGTGTCCCCTATGTGTAAAGAGATTCTGAAAGTTTGAGTAAACGAGATTCGCTCTGTTTTTGTCATGGTCCAAAACAAAAACAGTCTGAAAATGAGCTGATGGCCACTTTATGATGTCATAACGATTTGTTGGCTCGTGTAACCATTAGCCAATCACCAACCAAGGTAACACCCTTCCAACTTATCACCTGAATCTCCTCCTAGAGCACCATTGTGTTCTTTTTAACCAAATATCTCACAGAGAGGTGTGGGGAGTGGCTCCTTATTTTCTAAGACACAGAATCAGCACTTTTGAAACAGGGCTGAAACAGAGGGGTTTATGGGATGCTACAATGCATGATCTGTTGGGTATTTTGAGCAAAACACTTCAGGGACATGTTTTGTATATAACTGAGAACTATGATATATTGATGAAAAACAGTATAATAGGGGACCTTTAAAATGTATTTATTTATTAAATGATTTTCAAATATTCCTGTAACTGTGAAGCACTTGACCCTTGTTTTAAGGAAGTGCTTTATAAATACCATTGTTTTCAATACTTAGTGGATGATTTCTTATAGTGGACCTGTACAGACACTGAATATATGAGACTGGGTCAGAACACAATCTAATGAAAAGTCTGAGAGCTAAAATAAAAATACTTTCATGAATGATTTTGAAAATGTAGAATAACAGGAGATCCAAAGTTGGCAGCCAGACAAGTAACATGATGTGATTACAGTGTAAGACATCCTTTGAGACCGGAGGGTAGATAAAAGATAAGTGCACAGTCCAGTCACTGTTTTGAGGCCGATAAGAAAAGACACGCTAAGAACACTGCAGTCAGTTAAACGGCCTTATTGCAGATTTGAGTGCGTGCATTGGAATAAAAAGCTTAAATAAGGAAGGAAACAATAAAATACCACTGTGATACCAATGGGGCAATAATTGTCATCTCTTTGCAAAGCATAAAATCGCTCATGGGATTTAGCGTTATGATACAATACTGCCAGTAAACAGACTTGCGCATTCATGTGAGCTCCAAATACTACTGAAATGAGTCATTAAGCTAACAAGCTAGTGGCTGGCTCTTCTCCCCCTTATCGTGAACAAAATGCCCAGAAAGTCTGTTTTGTGAGTCTGCTTTGTTCAGGTCTTGCTAATATAAGCCTACAGAGCTGTGTTGAAGCACATGGGAGAGTGAATGAGAAATTGTTCTGCATGCATGTATGAATCTCTTTCAGATATTTCCCTAAGGCATTCAGTATCCCTATTGCATCACCCACCTCCCATATGTTTTTTCCATCTGCTCGTCCCTTTATCCCTTCCTCCATTATCGTATTCTTCTGCAGCACTTGAATGGCCTCAACTCTGGGTTTTTTGGGCGTGTTAATACGAAGAATTCAGAAGAAAAGAGGAATAGTAACAAATATGAGCCCTATATGAAGCTTTATAGAGATTGAAATGTGGGAACATGCTTTTTCTAAATATATATGTTTTTCTATGTTTTATTTGTTGGGAAAATCACATTCATGTAAGATCAGACCATGGTGCGGACTGAAAAGCACCGAAAACAGGAGGACTGTCATCATACCATAAACGAGAATTCACACAAATTGTGCAAATCCAAATGCAAATAAAATCCTTGAAAGAGTGATTATTGGCTTTATGACCTTCACATTTCAAAACGCATTATGTTTGTATTGCGTAACGGTCCAATGAGTCATTCCAGCACTTGGATTTTCAAAGAAGAAAAAATCATTTGAATCAGATGAATCAATAGAAGAAGCTGTGGGTTTATTTTCTGAGCTGACAAAGCTCCTTCTGTCATTCTCTTTGACACCATAACAGTCAATCATATTCCATAACATTCATTGTCCCCACGAGAGAATGAATAAATAGATAAATAGAACACTCTTGATGTATACAATAAATGTATCATCTACTAAGTGTTTTGGTATGCAATCTCTTATTCCTCTGTGCTACAGTATAGAGCCTCATTGTTGTCTAAAAACCATTAGAACACATGAATGAGGTTTACTGATGCTCTGAGTGACATGTTCTTTCATTACCATGAAAACACACTTCAGGTTATTGTGACGCAATCCTTCAACTTTTGAATGTGTTAAATACTCCCTAAGAGCAACACATGTGGATCAATCCACCTCTAAAAATACGGCTCTAAAATGCACTTTTTGAGTAGTTAGTTACTCAGCCTTTTTTAAATTAAGTAGAAATGCGTGAACAAATGTTAATCTTTTATTCTTGCTTGTTACTCTTCTTCAGCATACTGATCTGTAAATTACATTCATGTGCTCAACACCCAAAAGGGGATATGTGTTTTAATTATTGATATGGTTTCATAACAACCCCATATCTGTGTATTAACCAGGTTGATTACTGTTTCCTTATTTACATTCAGAGCTTTTTTTTATGAAGCCCATGAAGTAATTTAATTTGAAACAGTATTTGCATCAAACAGCATTTTCTCTATTCCATTGTAGACTGATTTCTGGTCACACTCTCAGCCAGAACTCAGCTTGCTTTTCAAAACAAGCCATAGAGTTTAAACACAATGGCAAACTATTTTTATTTTAAGTGATATTTAGCCTTGTAAGCTGTCATTTCATTTTTTAGATTGCATGTCCCTGTACCTTTATTAATAATGATGTTATATGGTCAAACTATTCATCTCTAAAATAGTTTTCACATAAATGGTGATTGAGAAAATGCGTTAATCAAATGTCCTTGTTCAGAGGAGTGTCTTGGACCATGAAACATTACAAATATTAAGCTTATAGAAATAAAGGTCCCATAATTGTATGTTGAGTAGGTTGAGGTTTTTTTATTTTGAGTGAGAAATGGTGCAGTGCAACACAGGGCCAGTTTTACAGCAGCACAATGCAGTAATGATTTCAAAGAAGCCTTCCTTCCATGACTGATGACTGTAGTGAGCCTGACAGCGAGGGGTCCACAGTCCACTAGTCGGAAATGAAAGCAGCAGGCATGATCACTGCAAGCCATTTGGAAACCATTACAATCATTACAGACGTGTGTGCGCATACGGGGATGACGGGGCTGATGAGAGCAGTTAACCGGACTACTCCTGGAGGATCATATTGACTCCTGATGCAGTTATCTCAGCAAGAGTGTCGGAGGGGGCTGCAGTCAGGCAGTGATGGAGGGGTGGAGACGCAGACAGTAAGGTCACTCAGAGAGCACGCCCGCCAATGGATTTTATGTTTCCTTGCTGTTACATCCACTGGTTTTATAAAGTCACTTGTTTCAAGAGCTTAACATTGCACAGATTTCAGTGCATTTTGGTCAAAGTGTGTCGGCCTGTTTTCAGAGGTGGGAAGTAATTGAGTACAAATACTTCGTTACTGTAGCCTACTTAAAGGTGTGGTAGGTAATTTTGGAGAAACCAGCTCGAGTGCGCTAGAATTTGAAGATACACAGCCGGAAAAAATCTGCCACTTGCTGAGCCCCTCCTCCAACACACACGAATGCACACATGACCAATCGGGGCACGAGACGAGATAAGTTTGTGCGGAAGGCTGACAGGCAGGTAGGCCATCCAGTTATTTTAGCCGGGCCGGCTAAAATGATTGGTCGTGCTTTTTACAGTACTACGGCTTCCACAGATGACATTTTTGTATTGATTTTTTGTCAAAGCACTTTAGATATTCATTGCTATCGGGATGTTAAGAGCATTCCATGGAATATAACAAAAAGTGTATCTCGAGCCGGTTTCTTAAACTTACCTACCCCACCTTTAAGTACATTTTTCTGGTATCAGTACTTTACTCCACTACTTATTTTTCTGACGACTTTTTACTTTAACTTCTTACATTTTTAACACAAATACCTGTACTTTTACTTCTTACATTTTCAAAACAGGCTGGTTACTTTAGTTGTAATCTGTGTTTGGTGGCGTGATCATTATTATTTAGAGTCATTGCGTGCCTATTGATTTTAACACGATCCGTGTATCCATCATTTCTTGATCTTCTCTAAAGAAGAGGAACCAATGAGAACTTTGTAATTTTGTCGTTGATCAGCATCGAAACATTCATGAGCTAACAATTACATTATTGTTCTATTAATATAAAGGGAGGTCAGTTACTCTATAAAACAGATGGTAGTCATGGGTACTTTTTACTTAAAGGTAGGGTATTTAAGTTTGAGAAACCGGCTCGAGATCGCTAGAATTTGAAAATACACGACCGGAGAAAATCTGCCACTTCCTTATAGAGCCCCTCCTCCAACACACAATAACGTGCACATGACCAATGAGGGCACGAGATAAGTTTGTGCACAGATGGAAGGCTGACAGGCAGGTAGGCCATCCATTTTTTTATGGATTTGTTGTCAAAGCACTTAAGATATTCATTGCTATCGGGATGTTAAGAGCATTCCATGGAATATAACAAAAAGTGTATCTCGAGCCGGTTTCTCAAACTTACATACCCTTTAAGTACATTTCGAAGCCAATACTTCTTTACTTTTACCAGAGTATTTTTAAACACGAGTATCTGTAGTTCTACTTGAGTAAAGGATGTGTTTACTTTTGCCATCTCTGCCTGTTTTTTATGTATGTCGTTTGTATTCTATCGGCAGGCCTCAGCTGATCCTATTTTCACTGACTGGCTTAGTCAAGGGCAGCCTCGCATCATGTCCGCTTACCTTTTCTTAATTCATCTCACTTTAACAGACACATCACGCCGCCTTTTAACATATCCCAGGTCAGGTATATCCAGGTTTGGATCCAGAAGCCTAGCCATTTATGCACTCCGGGCGGTATTTGAGGAATGAAATGCGGTATGAATTTTTAAACAGCACACATATGCATCGAGTCTCCAGCATCATCTCTGATTCTTTGTGCCTTTGCTTGATCCATCTTTGAAATTCAAACTGTCAAGGTGTAGCTTTTCTGATATTTCAGATATGCAAAGATTTGTTCTCCACTCACAGAAAGCATAACATTCATTCCAAGCTGTTTTTATTTTGTATGCATTTATTCTCCACCGAGGTAGGAATATGAAATACAAACTCACTGAGCACTGGCTGAAAGGATAGAAACAGCTGCCTTCACAAATAAAAGCCAGCTTTTATCCATTGTTTCCTTATTTCCAAACATAATCCCACACTAAATAGAACGACTAGTGGACAGGGTTGTGAAGATTTACTCAATACATTGATCGTGGTCGGATTAGCTGGATAAAGAAGAGAGATCAAACTCCGGGAAATAATTGAAGTCACCTCTTCAGAATAAGAGGGATTTAGGGTTTGGAACCAAATGAGGAATTTATTAATGTATTTTTAAATTGAAAAACATGGAAATGAAGCTCTGTCCACCATGTGTGACATAGTCTTCCGTTATTATAATTACCTTGGAGGCTGTGTTATGTTCTTTTTATGCTTTCTGATTTGATGATGGAGGTCAGGGCAGCAAAGCAGAAATTCACAGCCTCAGGGCTATGCTAAGTGTTGGTGTAGGCATTACTTCCACCAGTGAAGGTACATTATGTTATAACCTGTGACGTACATACAGGATAAACAATGATATGTGCTTTGATCAGAAGGTGGTGTTGATGAGGATGTACAATGTCCACCATTAGTGATGACAATTGTCATATTCAGGTTATCAGCGCATGATCCAAGGGAGCTGTTTGACTGTATTACATGATAGTTTGACAGAAAATCAAACAGAAGACACATTTGGGCCATACCTTGTTGTTCCTGCCTTCAGGTCAGTCAGTGTATTGGACATTTAATATACATTTCCATTTAGTTGTATTTGCTTATTGCTAAGTGTATTTCACATGAGTGGGAAAGTACTGAGACCTCCTTTCCCACATAACACAACACTTTGTTTTAATTTACAACTAACTGTGTAGCCCTGTATTACAAGATATGGATTCGTTTTTTGCACTTGTTGGGCAGTCTCAAGGACGCTGGTGTTTCAACGGCTCTAAATAAACCAGATACAACACACACAATCTTCATTCAGACTTTCGTTTTCTTGCTGTGAATATGGGGCTCTGTACTCTGTACTCTGTATCTCTTGACTTTAATCTTTATTTGAAGGATTTCCACCACATCCGCTATAGGTTTTTAATATGTATTGATTTGGCATCTCAGGATAGGATTTAGCTTTTTTAAGATCATGATGATAACAACCTGTGTTATAATGGTGGTCCTTTGGCTTTACTTAATTTTTGGAAATTCAACAGGGCCCTGTGCTTTATCTGTATGAATTCAACTTTATTTTTTTTCTTGTGACCTTATCAAAACATAAAAATGTTGTGACAAATGAACAGTATATAAAGCAACATTACACCAATTTAGAACCTATTCTGTGCTGTATATGTTCTTGCACTATTGAAAGACAAATGTAGGCATCATTTTACAAACAATAGTACATCATATTTTATTATATTTTATAACTTTACATTCATGGATGTGCAAACCGCATTTTGAAAACCAATAATGTATAATGAAAGTAGTACCAAAACACAGTTTTTTGCATATATATATATATTTGTATTTCTGGGATTTGCTTTCTGACTTGATTTAACTTTTAGTTTATTCTTTTTAAATTTTAATAGAGTATATTTTAGGTTGTGAGCTCGTTGGCTTGGTTGAATTGTAAGAAAATGTCTTCAAGCTCAAAATAAAGTGTTAACTTAATCAACATTTAGACAGACCTTGATGGTCTGGGCATAGAGTGAATGTTGCCCAAGGAATAAATGTGCAGGTAGCAATTGAGTTTTATTCAAAACACATTTATAACAAGTAGTACTCAAACGTAATTTTAGGAAGATACGGTTGGGATGCAAGTACACAAAGCTTCACACCAATGGATCAAACAATTTTTGTTGAACTACTGAGCGAAATTACTTATAATGCCTGCCGGATTAAGCATCATTGCACAACAAGACATTTTTTATGAGATTTGTGTGACATACTTCAACTTTCATAAAATACACAACTGATTTTTCATCACTTTCTTCATGAAAAGAGAGACCTAACATTCTCCCACTGAATTTGCAGAGAAAGGAGTGTGACAACATTCATGTCTCATAGTTCTCATCCAGCTCATTACTGTCATCATTAAAGAGGAAGTATTGAACAAATAACTTCCCTTGCTAATAACTTAAAATGTCATCCTCAAAAAGGTATTATTTTGCGTCCTTTGAGAGCTTCTTTTATATTTGGTCCATAGCACCAAAAACACATAGAATAGTATCAAATAACACCACATACTCATGTGTTATCACGCCCAGCGCTGACTCACTTTGTACTTAAAAAATCTGCTGCCAAAATGCCAAGTGATGACCCGTTGCCTCCACAGCAATCTGCTCATGTTCCGTAACGGCAAATGTTTAACTCACATTCGTGCTCGACATCACTCTCTTTCTCTCTGTGTATCTTCACTACATGACTTGAATCAATAACATCACGAGTGTTGCAAATGCTATCAGCAACATGAATCTTCTTTGTCATGGAGGTGTGAATAGTTTTGTTTGTCTCTGTGTTATGAACTGGCATCGTGTCATTTCTAATCTGAGAGGGGAATCACATAACAGTTGTTGTGGAAGTCGGAGCCAAACAGCAGCTTTCTCTATTGACATGTTTGTTTGTTAATTTATTTCCTTCCCTAATCCATGCCCAGTGCAGAAATAAGCACAGACGTTCCAACAGGAAAATAATTTTCTGCCAATACAAATTAGGTTTCGTGAAAACAATCACAAATTGACAATGCTATTGTCTTCAGCATGTAGAAATATAGATGTAGCTTGGATGTTTGCCAATATTAGAAGACTATAACTTTTCAAGGTTGCAGCTAGAAAATAATTTGAATGCTTTGGAATGGAATCCTTATCACCGTATGAATAGCCGTTGACAGAATAAAGTAGGCTGGAATAGTTTAGAAATGACGTAGTTTGAAAATCACTCCTTTGTTATTTTTATTTTTAGATTTACAGACCTTTCTAACCGACTAGTACACTTCAAAAGACCTGAGTGATTAATAGTATTAATAATGTTAATGTTGTGAAAATAACTGAACAGATTGTTTTAGAGTTCATTTATGGCTATATATATATATATATAACATTTATATGTGTACATTATATTTTTCTATTTGTCTAAATCTAGTTCTCATGAGTTCTTCCCCCCAAAGACAATCGAATGTGTGAAATGTGATAATGAAATATAGCTTTGTAATGTATAACTAGGGATGGGTATCGTTTGAAATGTATCGATTCCGATTCCTGTTCTGCTTATCGATTCCGGTTCTTATAGATTCCCCGTTTCGATTCCAAAATTGTAAAAGAAAGAGGTCAAACGTTTAGATAACAAAAATATCTTTATTCATTTAAGCTTTAACTGACATTTTTACAAATACAAAATATACATGCAATCAAGGGTGTAACTTTGGTTTGAGAAGTGGGGGGGACACAAAACAGGGGGTCCTCCGCAATGAAAAATGTTCTCGATTTAATCCCATTCCCTGCCTTTCTACTAATATATTAGGGACTATAGTGTTAACAAATCCAAGAAAAATGTGTAGTGTATATGATGAGTGCGCAAACTTATCTAGTATCCTATCCATGTGAACCTGTTTTATTTATCCCAACTGACTTATCATTGTGTAATGCATTTTTCTGTTTAAGTTGTGGATCAAAGCTCCAGGCCAGGATGTAGATTTTGTAAGGGTTTCTTTGTGATATAACTAAAAGGCTTGAATGTATAAAAAAGGAGAAAAAGTTAAGGTTGAATGTGAACAATTCTCAGTATATTCATTTGTAATGTTGAGAAACTGATCCTGGGTCGCTGAGAGTTTAAGATAAAATATCCACCCACCCAGCAACTCTTTCCCTTTGCTGCACTATTTCAATGTAAAACTGCTTTCTCCACGTTGTTCCTTTCATGTCGTCATTTCAAAGCTCAAACATCTCTTACTTTTCATGCTGGCAGCTTATATCTGCATATATATTTGCATTCTAAGTCATTGAGCTCACTTCCTCTAAATTTCCAGGAGACCAGCTGCTTCCCAGGCAGCATCTCTGACACAGCCTTGACTCTGTTCCCATTCTAACTGCAACACTGCAGGACAACACACACACCGCGGCTTTCATTTCAAACAGCCTTCGATGATAAGAAATGTGGGTAACAATGAGATGTCTGCATCAATAGCCCACTTCAGCCCAACATCCAAGAGTCACGTGGGATCAAACCCACATCAAAGCCTGGCCCATGTTACTATGAAAGCCCAGCAACAATGACACAATAATTAAAGCCACATGGATATCGAACCACCCCACTGCCACACACACACACACACACACACACACACACACACACACACACACACACACACACACACACACACACACACACACACACACACACACACACACACACACACACACACACACACACACACACACACACACACACACACACACACACACACACACACACACACACACACACACACACACACACACACACACATCTCTCTCCCTCTTTGTCACAAAAATAGAAAGAGCCCCGTTTGATGTCTGTCAGGACAATACAGCAACTCTTCCAAATCCTGACATGCAGCTACCTGCCACACAATACGTAAGAACATCATTTCCATCCATTTGAATGTAGTAAACACATTCAGCGATCTCATCCACTAAGCAGGCAATCATTATTTGAGGCGAAGGAAGCTGTCATAGCAAGCAGTAATGCAACAGCAATCCATAACAAAAATGCCAAAGCGCTTCCAATGTGTCGTTTAATGAGGCAATATACAAGAATATTCTTTGGCTGTTTTGATTCAGCCCCTTTTTTATCCATTCATGACTAGTCAGGCTCATTTACTTCATTTATCATGTAATTAATATCCAGAACGAGCCCTTTTTTTCCACAATAGCCCTTGATTAATGTTCTTATTTTTCCTGATGGGACTGCTCTGTGCTTAATGTGTGAAGGGATTAATTTAACTCGTTGAAGCCAGGAAGCTAAACATACCACATTATATGTGGAATATACAATGAAGTACCACATACAGATTTTAGACGGATGTTTAAATATCTGATGATATTTGTTATAATAATGGACCTTCCTCTGAATTTAGGATAATCTAACAGTGATTCCAAAACTTATGAAGGGATTTTAACGATCAAGGTAAATATCTATAACTACGCATGACATTTTCTTCATGTTCAAATATTTGAAGGTCATAACACATTGTACCTTGTGATAAAACAAGTCAATACAAAAATATCAAACCTTTACACACGCACGACGCTGATGTGACACGGTACGTAATTGCGCGGATACTTGTTGTATACCTTTATTCCCTTTATGAGTTTGTGTGCTTTAAACTTAACTGGCATAGGAAAGGGGGGGGGGAAAGAAAATAATAGGTGTCTTGTACCTCTTCAGCATCGACCTCCTCCTCGCTGTTAGTGGGTTCCGGCGCTCTCACGAACCACCACTGGATCTCCAAATACACCGACGCTGTCGTGCTCTGGAAAGCACACGCCATTTCTATGTTTTGTCCCTCTTTAACCGTCATGTTAGAGGGCATATCCGTGAAGTGACCTGCATATAAAACAAAAAAGGGGAAAGGGGAGGGGGCAGTTGTGTGATTTATACCGCAGATAAATTCAAATGAATTAATCACTTAAATGGTCTGCTTGTGAACGCAGCCATGAATGTGGCCGCTGACAGCAGCTGTGTTACTGAAAACAAGCGCTTGATAAAGACCTGTGCTTGTTTTAATTGAAGGAGACCCCCCCCCCGCCTCCTCCCCGAAACACTCACGGAGCATCTTCATAGGAAATGTAACCAAGGCACTGTCGCACCCTAGCTAATCTAACCAGTTACTTCATTACGAGCAGGTTGGGATTTGTATGGGAGTTGTTTTCATTCTGTGGCAGTTTTCGTGCTATAAAGGGAAATATACAAGCAGTAATAAAGAATATGTTTGAAGGAGCCGAAAGGGGTTACGCTTAGGTGAGGTGGCGACGATAGAAAGATTTGTGAGGATATCCGTGCATGCAAACTTCCATACCAAACCATCGTTCTAATTCTGCACAAGGCGCTACAGCGAGGCAATATATATCTCGATTTGTGGGCACTTATTATCAGATATTTTTGAAATGTTGCTGTGAGTGGTGAAAACAGCACAGAAGCAGTTTGAAAGTGTTCATCTCAGCAGCAGCAGCTATCCGTGGTGCTGAAATCACCGGAAGACCGCTCACTTTTTATGCAAGGAGCCTATTAGAATAAGTAGGCTATATTTCTTAAGCAGCGAATGAATTTCATGCTGTGAAAATGGGAGAGAAAACAGCCACCCACTCCTTTCGACACTATATAGAACGACTTGATTTCAAACAATCAACAGTTGCATTGTTCGTCATCGACGGGTAAAAAACGAAACGTTCAACACATTTCATTGTGAGCTTGCTTTTCCCTTGTATGAGCGTGTTCCAGTCCATCTCACGTGAAACATGTTCCCCTAAACAACCCCATTTGCTTTTCCGGAAAGACTGCGCACTTTTAGCACTTTGTACGGAGCCTACCATGCAGGGCAGCGAGCTCGACACGATGACACTGAGATGGAATGTTCGTTACGAAAATATGCAGTTCTTACCTTCCAAGGAGAATCCGAATTGCACGCAAATTCCGGCTAAGAAAACAAATCCAACAGTATCATGAGAGGTCCACATCATTCCAAGATAGAAAGGTTGCTTTTTTTACATCAGCCGAAAGGAGGTAAAAGGCGAACGCTTCCAAAAGAAATTGCCAGCTAAATCAAACAGTTACTGGGCTAATATGTTTAAACGGAGATTGCCGAAGGTGGAACATGCTGCAAAACTACAGCTCGTCGTTGATGAAGTTCTTTTTTCCTTTCTCTGTGCCTCTGCAGGAGAGACTGTCGACTGCTTGGCTGTACTGAAGTCTGTACAATAACCGGGCTGCGGGCTTCGTCTGCGCTACCGGAGAGACGTCAGTCTAGTGGATCACTGTGGCATCTACACACTCCACACCTCTGCAAATCTGGTGCTCATCCGACCCTCTTACTGTCACCTTGACCGGTTTATTTTAAAATTACAAAGTGCATTTTAGCGTCAAACACAAATGCGCATGGAGCTTTATTTTGCACTGATTCAATTACGAGCGCGGAAATATTTTTTTATTGTGCTTCACTTCTTAAATAACATGGGGATTTAAACCTCATCTAATTGTACTAATTAGCGCCCCACACACAAATGCATAATGGAAAAAAAACTTCCCATCTAAAAAAGACAACATTCTTATCATAAAAAGTGTGCATATGTAGTGTGGGTGTGTCCTACTCTTGAGTGATTATGCATTCAGGACACACTCTTACCACCCGTCTCAGAGGCTATAAAACAATATTGTAGCATAGATAGTAGCAAACAGGGAGGGGGTGGAGCAGCGACCTGGCATGTGCAGGGCAATATAGCATGTCCTGAGTCATTAAGATAGAGGAGATCAAGTCGGGATATTATTAGTCTCCTGGGCGGACTGAGAACACTTTGCCCTTTGTTGCAATGGGCCCAACATGTGCCACTCCAAATGTATGCTCTTAATTGATTCAGAGACCAATCCAGGATCATCCTTTTGGGACCATCCCTTTTCTCTTCAATCAACAAAAGTGTCCGTGGGCAGAGGTATTTAGGTGATTAGCATAATCACTGGTCCCTGCTGCCATGTGGTTCACAGAAGATCCACAACTGTACTTTGAATATTAAACTTGCTCCTGGTAAAGGACACAATAGCTTTTTTTTGTGTTTTATTATCAGAGTCCTTTTGTTATGCTGGGCTCGGTTGGGGGTATCAGCATCACTGCAGATGATAAAACAGGATCAATAGAATACTCAAAAAAGGGAGAGTTACACAGATACTAACTGTATTAAATATATCAAGAGCCACATAAAAAAAACACAAAAAGGGATTTGAGGGCCATACATTGTTTTTATGAACTCAAAGGCTCAGTGGTTGAGTGACTGAGGATGCCTTGGTGTCCTACTGAACAATCAGAAGGTATTTTGTTCCAGTAGCAGTCAGATTTTTTTATTGACTTTTAGTCGTGGTCTTTATCATTTTACAGCTGTTTGTCTCAAATGGCTATTTTTGGTGGTATTTAATTGTGGTCTCATGTGTTTGTTGTTTGCTGTGAAGATAATGAGTTTCCCCATTGGGGATTAATAAAGCGTTCTAATCCTATTAGTCTAAATGTAACATAGCGTTCACCCTAATGTTGGTGGTCGACTATTTTAAATGTAAGCATGCAATAATGTACTAAACAGCAAAGACCCCTTCACCCCAGCAACAGCTTTTTTTATTCCACTATAGGGGAGAGTGGGGTAAGATGAGCAAATGTTTACTTCAAAGCAAGGAAACATTTGATATAAGTCAAATGACAACAACAACAACAACAACAGCAACAACAACAACAACAACAACAACAACAACAACCGTAATGTCAAGGGGGTATACTACGAAGCAGGATTTTCGCTTAGCCGGCTAAATTCAGGGGAAACTCCGGCTTTCCGGTGCTACGAAGCTGGTTCTCTTTTTAGCAGGCTAGATCTCCATGGTAACTTATGCTTAGCGGCTAACCTGGTCAGGACCAGGGGCCTATACGAACCTGGTTCAACCTAACCTGGATATGTTTGAGTTAGCCGGTTGGCCTAATCCAAAACATACGCGCTCTCGCTAAACTGTACTACGACGCTGGTTATCAAGTGGATCGCTCAAGCCAGCCGTGTCCTATCTAGTTAGGTGCGCGTTCACATGAAAGGGTGGTATTTGGAGCATTCGACCAATCACAAACATGGAGAAGCGTACTGACAGCGCAGCGTCATACTTCCTTAATGAAAAGTGAACTTTAATACTAGTCAAAAATGAAGAAGTTAAACTTTAAACATCCATGACTTAAACACTTTATCCAGGATAAAAGCCACATAGCTGCACCTGCAAGGTGAATACAGCTGGCAACAGAAAAAGTGTTTGAATGCGTACATTAACAGGTTTATGATATCACTGCCCCGTCTAAAACACGATCTGACTTCAATTACATTTGTCTCGAGTGTTTCGTCAACTTAATGTGTTGCTTAAAATAATACTTCTGAATACAGTATGTGACACTGTGAGTGTTGCACGGCCTGATACGGCTCAGCTGACTCAGATAAGGAGATATATGATACATTATGAAGTGATATGCCGCGGACTGTACTTAATGTACTCTGATCCGGTTACTTATGTTGTGGCCGATATTTAAGTAAGCTTTCTTAACGCTAATGTTATAATAGTCAGTTTGCTCTGAAGATGGAGGTGATATTCTATTCATGTTCACCTTCACACAGTCGGTGATTTTTGCCGGCCGTCTTTCCTGCGACGGCAGTTTTTCTGTATTTCCTTTCTTCTGTAATATGACTTGATCGCTTTAAACTCCGCACACTGAGCTCTGATTGGTCAGCAGGCGGTGCTTTCACTGAGTTCAGCTCTTAGCCTGCAACCTAACCTGGCCCCGACCAGGGGCCTATACTGCGAACCTGGTTCAACCTAGCCTGGATATGTTTGAGTTAGCCGGTTGGCTTAATCCAAAACATACGCGCTCTCGCTAAACTGTCCTACGACGCTGGTTATCAAGTGGATCGCTCAAGCCAGCCGTGTCCTATCTAGTTAGGTGCGCGTTCACATGAAAGGGGTGGTATCTGGAGCATTCGACCAATCACAAACATGGAGAAGCGCACTGACAGCGCAGCGTCATACTTCCTGAATGAAAAGTGAACTTTAATACTAGTCAAAAATGAAGAAGTTAAACTTTAAACATCCATGACTTAAACACTTTATCCAGGATAAAAGCCACATAGCTGCACCTGCAAGGTGAATACAGCTGGTAAAAGAAAAAGTGTTTGAATGCGTACATCAACAGGTTTATGATATCACTGCCCCATCTAAAACACGATCTGACTTCAATTACATTTGTCTCGAGTGTTTCGTCAACTTATGTGTTGCTTAAAATAATACTTCTGCATACAGTATGTGACACTGTGAGTGTTGCACGGCCAGATACGGCTCAGCTGACTCAGATAATAAAATATATGATACATTATGAAGTGATATGCCGCGGACTGTACTTAATGTACTCTGATCCGGTTACTTATGTTGTGGCCGATATTTAAGTAAGCTTTCTTAACGCTAATGTTATAATAGTCAGATTGCTCTGAAGATGGGAGGTGATATTCTATTAATGTTCACGTTCACACAGTCGGTGATTTTTGCCGGCCGTCTTTCCTGCGACGGCAGCTTTTCTGTATTTCCTTTCTCCTGTAATATGACTTGATCGCTTTAAACTCCGCACACTGAGCTCTGATTGGTCAGCAGGCGGTGCTTTCACTGAGTTGAGCTCTTAGCCTGCAACCTAACCTGGTCCCGACCAGGTTAGCTGCTTAGCATATATTACCATGGAGATCTAGCCTGCTAAAAAGAGAACCAGCTTCGTAGGACCGGAAAGCCGGAGTTTGCCCTGTATTTAGCCGGCTAAGCGAAAATCCTGCTTCGCAGTATACCCCCCAGGTTAACTGCTTAGCATATATTCAGTGGCGTTTCTATATGTACAAAAGTGGTGGGGCACAAAAAACTCAGATGTTTTTGCAGAGAGGTTCATGGCTGGGGAGGCACTGGCACTGACTCTTCAGGTTTACAAATATATTAAATCAAAATATAATATTATTTTCAAAAGCTTTTTTTGTCTGATGCTTCAATTACTTTTAAACAGACAGTTCAACAGAAGGATACCCAACAAAATGTAATTTTATCATTTAAATATTGAATTGTTCTCTCTTAGTAAGATCCCATTTTCAATAAAATTGCAGTCTTACCTTGACTTGAAGATTAAGTCCATTTGCCTATCCTTCTGGACAAAAATCTCTATTACTTTTTTGTAAAAGTCCTCCTTATCTTCTTGTAGTTTCAAAAGTCTATCATAAATCTAATCTAATCTAATCAATAGATTTTTGATTCGAAAATGATAAAAGTAGGGTAGACATGTGGATATTATCCGGCTGAACAAAACGTACATTTATCTAACAGCTACGTTTCCCACAGATCTTATTTTGAGCTATTTTCTAAAATCCTATGGAGAAATCTCGTTGCTTTTTTGTGGAGGGAAGCCATGCGCAGCTTACTTCCGGGTTTTAGGACGCCTCACTGCAGGGCTGAAGTCGAATAGTCCATTTAGCTTAGGAACCTTCCTAAAGGAGTGAAATGACCCGGAAGTCCCTCAGTGGCAGCCATGATAAGTGCCATTCGAATTCTCTAGAATGATGAGAATGATAGGAAAGGAGGTTTCAAACTTCCTTTATAACCTCCTTTAGCTTAGGAACCACTGGACCTCCCTAACCGACAGGAGAAGCGAAAATGCTGCCCCACAATGCCTTGCAGCCGCAGCATTTGCCGTCACTCAACAGTCGGCCGTTCACGGAAACAACCGATTATGACGGAGAAATGATATCATGAAAGTTACGGTGCTTATTAAGCATTTTAAAACATAGGTGGTAAGTTGCCAAAGTGCTTTGTTTTGAACGTTCATCAGTATTATAATCAAAAAGAGAAATATGAACGTTAGTTTTCACTGAAATTATCAAATAAAGTCAACATTTCAGTCTTTACTGAGCTGTGTGGGGTTTGTTCAACTTTTAAAAGATGTTTGAATGGTGATATACACAGTGATAGATGTTAAGGACCACTAATGTTTATAATAAATATATCTGTATTGATTTTAAGATCTTTAGTTCATACAATCATACGTATTGGGATAATTTGTATTAATGTGGACCGGAGGGAGAGGGTGACGAGCATAAGTTTCACTTTCCTTTTTTATTTCAATTCCAAATTTGGTCCTGAAGAATCTGTTTCTCTGTTGTCCACGTTCATAAAGCAAAGCAGCAGCATCAGAGCACGGATCAGAGTCTCTAGATGAGTTCACAGCAGTCCCTCGTTCTTATTAAACATCCATGTTGTAGTCCGCTGTATAGAAAACTGTGGTTTCCATAGTTTCCCCACAGCAGCAGACGCACACAATGACGTCCGCTGGCGCATCATAAACACGTCGGATAGTGAAAGTGCATTCGGATTCTCTAAAGTACCGCAGTCTCTTCTCCTAAGTCCTTTTGAATTCTCCTATCCACTATCCCTTAACCCCGTGACGTTTCACTCAGAGGTCAAGGAATAGACGATAGGGTTAGAACTTAGGAGCTGATTTTTAAACTATCCGACTGCAGCCCTGCTCTCTCGTCTCCTCTTCACACACCACACTTTTCGCGGCACACGTAGGCTACTTACAGCCAATCAGCTCTGAATTATGTGAGATGACGTATGGTGGGGATGGCAGCACTTTGCCCCTATGGTCATTATTTTTTGCCACACACATTAAATAGGACAATACTCTGAGCATGCGCAGTGTAGTTTTTGCAGTCACCGTTCGCTTAGACAGTCAGAGGGAGGGGCAGGATCAGGTTTTGTCCCACATGGCTCTCAACAGCTCAATAGGCACACACTGTTGACACTAATTAGAAGAGCACATACTAAAACAGCAATGTACAGACGAATCAGATGATTAAACATGATCTTAAAATATATTTTATATATATATATATTTTTTTTTTGCATTTTGTTGTAATCATTATTTTAATACTTTCTGCTGACACTAGGTGGGGCTGTGCCCCACCTGCCCCTCATGACCAGTCGCCACTGCATATATTACCATGGAGATCTAGCCTGCTAAGAAGAGAACCAGCTTCGGATGACCGGAAAGCCGGAGTTTTCCATGAATTTAGCCGGCTAAGCGAAAATCCTGCTTCGCAGTATACCCCCCTGGTTAGGTTGCAGGCTAAGAGCTCAACTCAGTGAAAGCACTGCCTGCTGACCAATCAGAGCTCAGTGTGCGGAGTTTAAAGCGATTTCATTTCATTTCAAACCTTTATTTATACAGATAAAATCCCATTGAGATCATTGATCTCTTTTCCAAGGGAGACCTGCTCAAGTAGTTCCACATGAAGCATACAAACATAAATAGAACAACAAAAGGACATCATACAGCATAATTTACAAAATTATCCACATAAACAGGTACCAATAGCTTCCGATTGAGTAGCATCCAACCGAGCTTTAAAAACATTTAGTGGCACCAGATTGTTCAGTTTCCATTTAATTTGCAGACTATTCCAAGACAGAGGAGCTGCGCATCTAAAAGCTGTCTTCCCTAAGACAGTCCTAGCAGTTGGCACATTTAATAAAACCACAGCATTCGATCTCAGGCAGTAGCCACTTACAATTCTCCGTGAGATCAGGGAGCAGATATAAGATGGAAGTTTCCCTAACATGGCTTTGTATATACAAATGTACCAGTGACTGAGCCTCCGTACAGTTGGTGAAAGCAAACCAGCCCTTGCATACAGGGTACAGTGATGGGTTAATGCTTTACAGTTTGTCACAAATCTCAGTGCACTGTGATACGCAGCATCTAACTTGACCAGGCAATTGGCAGGTGCATTCATATAGACCAGATCCCCATAGTCCAGCACAGGTAAAAAGGTCACAGTGACTAGCCTTTTCCTGGCCTCAAGCGAGAAACAGGACTTGTTTCTGAAAAAGAACCCTAGCCTAACCCTCAGTTTTTTTAGCAGGTTATTGACATGAAGTTTAAAAGAGAGACAATCATCAAGCCAGATACCAAGGTATTTGTAACAGGCAACAACTTCAAGTTTTGTTCCTAGCGTAGTTACAATATCTGCGATCAAGTCATATTACAGGAGAAAGGAAATACAGAAAAGCTGCCGTCGCAGGAAAGACGGCCGGCAAAAATCACCGACTGTGTGAACGTGAACATTAATAGAATATCACCTCCATCTTCAGAGCAATCTGACTATTATAACATTAGCGTTAAGAAAGCTTACTTAAATATCTGCCACAACATAAGTAACCGGATCAGAGTAACATTAAGTACAGTCCGCGGCATATCACTTCATAATGTATCATATATTTTCTTATCTGAGTCAGCTGAGCCGTATCTGGCCGTGCAACACTCACCGTGTCACATACTGTATGCAGAAGGATTATTTTAAGCAACACATTAAGTTGACGAAACACTCGAGACAAATGTAATTAAAGTCAGATCCACTCGTGTTTTAGACGGGGCAGTGATATCATAAACCTGTTAATGTACGCATTCAAACACTTCTTCTTTTACCAGCTGTATTCACCTTGCAGGTGCAGCTCTGTGGCTTTTATCCTGGATAAAGTGTTTAAGTCCTGGATGTTTAAAGTTTAACTTCTTCATATGTCTAATATTATAGTTGACTTTTCATTCAGGAAGTATGACGCTGTGCTGTCAGTACGCTTCTCCATGTTTGTGATTGGTCGAATGCTCCAAATACCACCCCTTTCATGAGAACGCGCACCTAACTAGATAGGACACGGCTGGTTTGAGCGATCCACTTGATAACCCGCGTCGTAGTACCGTTTAGCGAGAGCGCGTATGTTTTGGATTAGGCCAACCGGCTAACTCAAACATATCCAGGTTAGGTTGAACCAGCTTCGTAGTACAGGCCCCAGGATGTCTTCGGCCAATCAAAATGATAATAATGTATCTACGGGCCATGAAAATATGACTTCTTGAAAAAAATATTGTCTTGTGGCTTAACTTTCGCAATCTAAGGGGTAAATTGTTCCGAGTCAAAGGGTAAATTGAGCCACCTGAGGGTAAATTGACCAATTGACTTTTTCAAGTTGAATCCGGAGTTGTTTGGTTGTTTCCGTCGGCTAATTCAAAGGCCAGTTCAAATAATTTATTTGGAATGAGGCCATGGAACTGGTCAGCCAGTGTTTTTATATGGTCTGCAAGCTCCTTCTCTTTCCTGTGTGAGACCCTCTTTGCCTCTGCTGCTCCACTGTACTGTTTTCCCTTCCTTTCCTCCTTCCTTGTTATGAACAGGGTTGACCTGTCCATATTTCTGTCTTTTGCCAACGCTCTGATCGATTTTCCACCCTTGCCATCGGTGGCTTCTCTGTCTTTCTCTTGTACTTTCTTGGCATGATAGCTTTCCTATAATGTTTAAAACATAACAAACAAATCAGTTGTTTAAAACTACATTGAAATAGGCGTGTGACGAAGTGGATAGAGCCTTGGTGTTGGGATCAGGGGAGCACAGGTTCAAACCCCACTGCAGTCAGCATGTCGTTGTGTCCCTGGGCAACACACTTCACCCCAAATTGCTCCTGTGTGGATTGTCCGCAGTGTTGAGTACAGTATGTAAGTCGCTTTGGATAAAAGCGTCTAACAAGTACATGTTTTAACATGTAATGTAATGTAAACAATACCATTTTATACTACAGAGACTCAACCCAACTTCAGTGCCTCATGGGTGTTAATGTGAACAACTGGCTACATTTACCCCAAAGCATGGTTCACTTTGCCCCACTTTTTTGGGAAAAAAAAACGTCTAGCTTAGTCATTCATGATAATCTTTAGGTATTTGAGTCACATGGTTATGCACCTTGCTAAATAACCAAAATATATCTTTATAGACCTGGATACATTTGCTTTGACATAACAGTAATTATACCTGATATGTTGAAAATGTACATTTATCACTTTACCATGTGCTTCTTTCCATCACAGCCAAATAGAAATGATGGGGGCTTCCTGAATCATATGTGCACAGTTGTCTAGATAAAGGGGGAGGGACAACTTACCTACTGGCTCATCTTACCCAACTCTCCCCTACAGTATTTCATTTCACATTTTGTTTGATTGATTCCATTTAACATGTGACTAACTTCTGCGTTTTTACTTCAACCATTTTGTCGTTGGCACTATTTTCTTGCACTATTATATGTATTATTTTCTTCTTTGTTTTGAGTATATTGTATGCTGCACTGTTATAAGAGCCTGGGACTTAAGCTTTTCATTGCCAATACTTATACGTTCATATTGTGCATAGGACAATGAAGCCTTTGAATTTTTCAGTGTTAGAGGAATGCACTAAAATGCTACCAAGCTATGTTTTCAAAGTGCAAACAGTGTTATAGACTGTGTATATATATATATATATATATATATAAGTATTCTTATTAACATTTCGCCAATACAGTTTTTGCAACACTGTACATTTCTCCACTTTGAAAAGCTCAGTCATTTTTTGTATGTTTTATTATCAGCAAACAAGTTCTCATGGTTAATAAACCAAAAGCCTTCAACAGTAATTACTTCAAAGAGGGTTTAGGGAGGACATTTACAGCATGTATTTCAACAAGGGACATTAGAGAAGAGAAAGGACATGATAGTAGAGTGATGAGACACGCAAGAAAGGTTCCTTGCTAGACTTTAACCGGGGGCTTTAAGATGAAATCGTCAGCATATTAGAGGATAGGTTTACATTTGTTCGATGTATTTTAATGTAATACTCACATGCCTGCATAACAGGGTTTACTGTAATTGTTCCTCATGTCCATCATTTATTTCACATCCCTTTATTTAGTAATTTCAATGCACGTAAAGAGGAGAAATTCACATTTTTATATAATTTGTATTTTATATTTAAAAAATATATATAATAAAAATGTGTCCATTTGATTAGTTTTAAGGGTTTTGCACTGTTTGAATCCTCTTAAACTCTGCAGTTAATCCATACAATAAATGTTAAACTACCATAATACATTACAACCTGTCAATTAAAATCTTTAGTCAAGTTGTGTGTGTAAGTGAAGCCGGTGTTGTGGTCAGCTTCTGACTCTTGTCATTTCAAAGTCATCCAAGCATAGAAGTCAGATGTTGACATCTGATAGTCAGCGGCTGGTGCTCAGAGGCCCGGCATGTCACAATTTAATGAGGACTTTTACGAGTCACCTTGGAATCAGGTGACTCTGCAACATGTGGGCGGCTTTAATCAAATGCACAATGAATTTGTTGAAAAAAAAAATCCACAATGTCTACCTGAAAATGTGCTGTGCATTTGTATTGAAAATGAAAACTGGAAAGAGCTGAAACTCTCAGATGTAATCACTATGGGGGAATTCAGGTCCCTCTGGAGCAGGGGTGGCCAACCAGTCAGAGGTTAAGAGCCACATTTTTTCTCTGTTACTGCAAAGAGCCACATCAAACACACAGTCACTGATACCGCTTGTTTCCTTTTTTTTGTTTTCTGGAGACAAGATTTCAACCACATCACTGATGCATTTTTGTGGCATTGGGATATATATTTTTTAAATCCTCTGGAGCAGAGAGAGGAGCTGTGGATTATTGTTATTGATTAATGCATCAGTGTTTCTTAGGGTCAAAAACACTAAACTCACAACTTAAAATGAAAGCGTTTAGTTTATTTAATAAAAGAGCACATGTTCAATGTGAAAAGTGACAGTAGTTATAGATTATTTGCAATTTGGTGCTATATACATTTAAAAAAAAAAAATGATATATATTTTAACACCTTGAATTTCCGTTGGCGCCCCTCCAAGACAATGGTAGGGGAAACACTGGATAGTGTTTAATCAACGATAGGTCCCCCCCCCCCTCAAAGGTGATTGGTTCACTGCATCGCAGGTATTATTGTGATTGGCTCTTGGGCCACATCAAAATTAGACGCTGACACCACACATACACATACATACATTTCGGGACGAAAGTAATACGAAACGAAAGTAACGGAGCGATTTTATCCGGGCCCAAACAACTTTCACCGGCCAAATTACGTTAATACTTAACAGACCTACTAAATATCAGGTTTAACTGTCAGGAGTAGCTTTGTTGTCACGATACCAACATTTTGGTTTCGATACCAAGTCAATAATTGCGATTCCGATTCTTTTTCGATACTTTTCTTAAAAAAAGGGAAACAGTCTTAAATGTAATTATTGTGCTTTATTTCACACCAGAACCATAACACAAACTTTTAAACAATGAGAACAATAAATAAAATAAATGACAAGATTTCCTATTAAATACAATTAATACATTTCTCACAGACAGGCCTCGTGGTGTCCGTAGGCTTGCCCTCACGGCCCGTACACACTACAGGCGTCAAAAAAGGCTTCCAACGCTTCGCCCATTCATTTGAATGGGGTGACGTAGGATATTTTCAAAATTCGCTGAACTGCATTGTGGGTAGCATGGCAAGGCGTTGCAAGCCTTGCGAGCGTCTATCGGCGTCAAAAGTTCAACAATGTTCAACTTTTGAGGCTCGAGGCTTGCTCGAAGCTGGCGTCAGCCAATCAAATCCCGTTTTTTAATTCCCGCCAGTACAAGCGCTAGCCAATCAAACCGCGTGTATGCAGGTCTTGACTATTTTCCATATTTCAGAAAATGGAGGAAAAATTAATAATTGCTGTGGCAAATGTCCCAGTCTTATATGACTGTACACTGTTCACCTACCGGGACCTAAACCGGAGGAACCAGGCATGGCGGGTGGTGGCAGAGACAGTTGGTGAAACTGTTATATAATATAAGTATAAGCATAATATATAACATATAATACATGCAGAGGGTGTCGTTTTTCTCATACTGATATTCTGAACAATCTGTGTTGTTGTATTTGCTGTAAAGTGTCTCTACTGTAGGCTAATTTTATTATATGTACAGCACTTTGGCTCGACCAAAAATCGTTTATAAATGTGCTATATAAATAAAACTTGATTTGATTCACAGCTATCAAGCATAGACATTATATTTAGCCAGCATGGAATGTAGCATCAAAATAGCATTCATTAATGGAGGAATAAATTAAAGAAATTCACTTTATTATTTATTAACTTTATTATTTCATTTCATTTCATTAGAGAACATCTGCAAGAAAAGGTGGAAGAGTCTGAGGGACAGGTTCCGCAAGGAAAAAAATGTGGAAAAGGAGGCCAAACGAAGCGGGGCAGGGTCTGCAGGGGGGTACAGGCCCTGGCGTTTCATGGCAGTGATGGGGTTTTTAACCCCATTCATCATAGACCGTGAGACGTCCAGCAATGTCCCCCGGCAGACCCTGCCTCCATCCACCCTGGTGGAAGAGGAAGAGAGCCAGGTAGCGAGTGAGCCAGCCAGCCAGTCCACCAGCCAGTCCGCCAGCCAGTCCGCCAGCCAGCCAGCAGCAGTCAGCATGGAGGAGAATGCTGAAGTCCGGGGGAAAACACGAGGGAGGGGGAGGGAGATCTCCCCGTTTGAAAGAAGTCTGCTGTCTGCTGTCAGCAATTACAGACCAATTGCCCAGCCAACCCCACCAGTGGTGGAGGAGGACGAGGACTTCGCATTTTTCAAGAGCCTCTTGCCCACCATGAGAAGGATGACAATAGCACAGAGGGCTAGAGTCCGCCTCGGGTACACCAGCTAATTTTTGACGTGGACCAGCAGGACACTTTATAATTTTATAATTTTTTCACACGTACTGATCCACATTACATTTTTTTACACTCATCACACACACTTCACTCATCACACACACTTCACTCAAATAAAACATTATTTCAAGTATGTTATGGCTATACTGTGTCTTCACTTGTTCATGTGGTTTGTCAGTTGCAACATACCAGAAGCTTCATGTATGTCGGAATATATAATGTGCTTTCTTCTGTAATTGGTCAGTGAAAACCTATTGAAATTATGAGTGGTTTATCAGTAAAAACAGGGCTGAAAGAAAAAGGTTGTTAGTCATATCACAATATAATAATATAAATTCAAGAAACATGTTTATTAGGAATGTTTGATTTTAAAATGGCTCATTTGGAATATTTGCTCTTTAAAGAAAATGGGTAGCTCTTAAAAGAGCTTTTGGTGACCCTACACCACGTTATGCTGCCATGACACTGCACCCTCCTCATTCAAATAGGAGCAGAAGGTCTCCCGCAGTTGGATGGATCGGCGTGTGGCGTTGTTGGAGCCCATCATAGGTGCATCGCGCAGGGTTGGAGCTTCATCACTCGACTCTGCGACGACAGGGACGCGTGATGACCTTCCTATTGTCTTCCTGCGGAGGAAGTTGTGCAACACACAGGTGGCCTTCACACACAACTCTGTTACCTCCAGGCTGGTGGTGATGACACGCCGGAACATTCTCCACTGAGATGAGAGGATGCCAAACGCACATTCAACAACCAACCTGGCACGGCTGAGTCGGTAGTTGAACAGCCTCCTTTCACGGGTGAGCTGACGTCCAGGGAACGGACGCAGCAGGTTGTCCAGCAGCGGAAAAGCCTCATCCCCAGCAAACACATGGGGAAGAAGGCCGAGCCGCTCTGCTCCTGGGATGACGGTGTCAGGTGGTAGCTGCAGACTGCCATCTCGGAGGCCCTCTCCAAAAGCGGAATTCCGCAGGCTCCCCGTCGCTGCTCCTTCCAAAACCTCCGACATCCACTACCCTGAAGAGGTACTGGGCATCCACGACAGCCAGCAGTACCAAGGAGTGGGTGGACTTGTAGTTGAAGTAGAGGGACCCAGAATTTGCCGGAGCCTGGATCACCACGTGCTTCCCATCAATGGCACCAACGCAATTTGGAAAGTTCCAGCGCTCCTGGAACCCAGCAGCGATGGCTCTCCAGTCCTCGGTCTGTGGTACCGGCATGGTCTCCTCAACCAGGGCGGTCCAGATGGCACCCGCAACCTCCTTGACGATGACAGCCACAGTTGTATGCCCGACCCGATAGCTGAATGCTATGGTCCTGTACGAGTCACCGGTTGTCAGGTACCTGAGAAAAAAGTAATATACAAGATTAAAAAAAAAAAGGTTATACGCCACGCAGACACACACACCACAGACACACAATTACACCACAGGCAGACACAGAAACACACATACAATTACACCACAGGCAGACACACAATTACACCACAGGCAGACACAGACACACACATCACAGACATACAATTACACCACAGGCAGACACACACCACAGACACACAATTACACCACAGGCAGACACAGACACACACATACAATTACACCACAGGCAGAAACACAATTACACCACAGGCAGACACAGACACACACATCACAGACATACAATTACACCACAGGCAGACACAGACACACACATACAATTACACCACAGGCAGACACACAATTACACCACAGGCAGACACAGACACACACATACAATTACACCACAGGCAGACACACAATTACACCACAGGCAGACACAGACACACACATCACAGACATACAATTACACCACAGGCAGACACACACCACAGACACACAATTACACCACAGGCAGACACAGACACACACATACAATTACACCACAGGCAGACACACAATTACACCACAGGCAGACACAGACACACACATCACAGACATACAATTACACCACAGGCAGACACAGACACACACATACAAGTACACCACAGGCAGACACACAATTACACCACAGGCAGACACAGACACACACATCACAGACATACAATTACACCACAGGCAGACACACACCACAGACACACAATTACACCACAGGCAGACACAGACACACACATACAAGTACACCACAGGCAGACACACAATTACACCACAGGCAGACACATACACACACATCACAGACATACAATTACACCACAGGCAGACACACACCACAGACACACAATTACACCACAGGCAGACACAGACACACTCATACAATTACACCACAGGCAGACACACAATTACACCACAGACACACACATCACAGACATACAATTACACCACAGGCAGACACACACCACAGACACACAATTACACCACAGGCAGACACAGACACACACATACAATTACACCACAGGCAGACACAGACACACACATACAATTACACCACAGGCAGACACAGACACACACAATTACACCACAGGCAGACACACAATTACACCACAGACAGACACACACACACACACACACACACACACACACACACACACACACACACACACACACACACACACACACATCACAGACATACAATTACACCACAGACACACACACACACACACACACACACACACACACACACACACACACACACACACACACACACACACACACACACACACACACACACACACACACACACACACACACACCACAGGCAGACACAGACACACACATACAATTACACCACAGGCAGACACAGACACACACAATTACACCACAGGCAGACACACAATTACACCACAGACAGACACACACACACATCACAGACATACAATTACACCACAGGCAGACACACATCACAGACACACAATTACACCACACACACACACACACACACACACACACACACACACACACACACACACACACACACACACACACACACACACACACACACACACACACACACACACACACACACACACACACACACACACACACACACACACACACACACACACACAGGGGAGCAATACTGCATTTACCTAGCTATCTTAATTAATGTCATTCCTCTGAACTAAATCACAGACTTCATTCATCCATTGCATGCATTCTCTTTCTTTATATACAGAGTCATATTAAATAAGTAGAAATACACAAAACGTACCGTAGGCAGATGGCGAGTCGCTCGGCGGGTCCGATTGACAAACGCAAACGGGTGTCTGCCTTTGCAATCAGTGGACCGACTTTTCCGAGCAACTCGTCGAATGCGTCTTTGCTCATCCTGAAGTACTGCTGAAACAGTTCACCATCCAGGCGGAGCTCTTGGACAAGAACGTGGTATTCCCCCCGTTGCAGACGTTTTTTGAGTATCGGATGTACCCAACAGCGACGCACTTTACGTGGCCTACTGCGATACATTGAATAAACCAACGCTACCGTTGCTACAAAACCGGCATCCATTTTGGCAATAGTGAAGAAGAGCCGGGCTTTTTTTTGCTTTGTATGCCGGGGGCGGGCGGGAGATTCCTGATTGGTTGTTGGTCGCCTTGGGCGCGAGAAAGCGTCAAGCCTCGGACACGAGAAAGCGTCAAGCCTCGGACACGCCCAGCTTCAAGCTTTTCTGACGCCTGTAGTGTGTACGGGCCGTTACTGTCAGAGATATACTGTAGCTAAAATACATCAAAATGTTGCTTCTGGCGTCTTTTTTGTCAACAAGCCGAGGCGCAGCGGCAGTGGCACTCCCACTTGCAGCCATGCTTCTCGTTTTCTCACATGCTCTGGCAGCTAGCGCGTGCACGAGAGAGGGGAGGCACGTAGAGCGTGCTTGAGAGGGGGCGGGACTGCAGGCACGGCTGCAGTGCAGGGAGTGGAAGCAGAGCGCTGAACACACACGGCTCTTATTAAAACGGCGCTTTCTCACCGGAGTACTTTTCCCCGTCATTCTTAAAGTACCGATACTAATGAAACGGAGGAATCGTAACGTTTTTAACGGCAGGGTATCGCAGTACCTTTCAAGTATCGGTACACCGTGCAACACTAGTCAGGAGTCAGTAGGCTTGTTTGAGACACATTGCGGCTCGCCTTGAAAGTAGACGAGAGTAGCCGATCGCAGCCGGGGGAGGTGTCAAAATGCTCGTCTTAACGGCCCATCCACACAGCGGCGTGCGTTGACGCTTCCCCATTCACTTTGAATGGGGTGACGTCACTTTTAGCCGAAATGCATCGTGGGAAGCGACGTGGAGCGTAGCTGGCGTGGCTCGCTGAAAAAGTTGAGCAATGTTCAGCCAATCGAATCATATGCCAGTACAAGCTCTAGCCAATCAAACCGCTGCTTGTGTGTCAGGGGCGGGAGATTCATGTGATTGGTTGTTGGTCGAGTTTCAGACACGCCCGCCGGCAAGCGTCAGCGCACGCCGCTGTGTGGACAGGCCGTAAGTCGGACAGCTCGGAGTCGGCTTGACTGGCTGGGTTTGCAATGGCGGAAATTGCGTTGGCGTTTTTCGTTGCAGATGAAGTGGATGCAATAGAAATCCCACATGTATTGTATGGAGAATGACATGCTCTATCTAAAGGGACTGTGATTGAGAGAAAATTAAATATTTGTTTACAATAAACATGAATATGTCATTTGTTTGATTTGCATTAAAAGACAATACCATTTTTGATTTAAATGATAGATTACCTTGTGCAGTTGTTGCAGCCCTTGCTTGCTGCATAAGTGCAGCTGCTAAACTGTTATCTGAAAAATAATTTACATCATTTAAAATCATATCCAGATTGTTGGAATGCAATTTAGTTGTTTACTCACCATTTTGTAGTCTTTGGGAAATGTCTTGTGAGACTCTTACAGTGATGTCTCCCTGTCCATCACGCAGTGTAAGCACCACAAATTCCATTTTACCCACTGTAGACAAAGGTGATCTCCATTGCTTTATATAGGTTTGTTAATTCAGTCATGATGAGGAACCACACCAGTGACTGGGTTCCATAATTAGAAATGCTCCTCCCTCTTAATGTTTGCAAAACTGATAGGTGGACATGCTACAAATGATCAGTCCCTTCAGATCTGCACACATGAAGCTTCATGAGCATGAATTGAACAGACCTGCTGCTGTGTTAATTCTTTAGCTGCCACTTTAAGCTTTATGATGTGTACAACATGGATGTAATTTGATTTAATCTTGCCATTTTAAATGATGTATTCAATAAATAAGGTTAAACCAAATCATTACATTACAATAGATTTTATTTTAATGATTTGGTTTAACTTATAGAGAAACTTTATTGTTATTGCACATATTACAGGTACTGAGACAACGAAATGCAGTTTAGCTTCTAACCAGGTGCAACAAGCAGTGAAGTGGAAAGTAATGTACACAATCTACAGAATAACACATAGAATGAATTGAATGATGAATAAACAGTGGGGTATGAATACACTAGATATCAGCCTGTGAGCAGTATGAACAGTGTGTATGAATATGCTAAGATATATAAAGTATGAAAACGGTAAGCAGTATAGTATAAAATATATAGATATTAATTTCATGATGATAAACATTGTGGAACAATGATGAAAAATGGGAATGGATGTGGTGACGTAAAACTGACGCAAAACAACAACAAACTTTTGCCAGCCAATTGGAGAGTTTCATCAGCAGCACGTGGTAAAAACCACCAATGAGCGCTCAGCTCGAGATACCAGCGAGCCGTTTCCCATCAAGCATTTCGCTTCCGCCAACACACTCTCACTCCCTAAGCGTCCAATAGCGACGTTTGGTCAGTGTCCGTGGCGTCCAATTGTGACGCTCCTAGGCTCCTTCAGCGTCATAAAGGGACGCAAATAGCTTTCAACTGATTGCAATGTATTCCCATCTGCGTCGGGATTTGACGCTCATGGAAGCACGGCATTCGTTTATGCCGGCTGCCCTTAAAGGCAATGTGAGCATCCATTCCCATTGGATAACGGAGAATTTTACACCCGGAAGTAAGTACTCCTCTTACTGTCGATTGATTTTACAGTGATATCTGCACTACTCATCGACTAAAAAACACCAGATTATCCTTGTTAATTACACAACATTGATTGGTTTAAATTGTGTGCAATGCTTTTGTATTTTTCCCCTTCGATTCGGAGAAACAAATATGTTTTCTGAGTAAAGGATGGCAGAAGACACTACACTACCCAGAATCCCCAGCTATCGTTTGGCCTACACCATGTGCTCTGTTTGACAAACCCCGTTTTTTTCACCATTCATTTCGATGGCTGGCGTCTATGTCACGTGATCTTCAAATTTCTCCCTGCAGAAAAAGAAAACATGGCCGAAATTCGTTTTATTCTCGTGGAAAATGTCTATTTTAAAGTTAGTTTGGCCATTAAAATGCGTTTTGATGTCATTTGATGCGAGAAATATGAGTTGTTATTTCTGATTATGTGTGCAGTGGATGTACATGATCTTTAGTTTGCTAGTTATTACGAAGATTACTTCAGGAAATCGCGACGTTTTCATTGTTACCAAGGTGGTTGCTAGGGACGCTGCTATCGATATTATTTCTGTTATGTTGTGTAACTGTTTAATGGTGTTATCTGTATTGCTACCCCCTTCCCCGTCAATGTATAGTGTTGGTCCACAGCCTAAACATATTAGTTTAACAAAATCCGCATCTAAAGATAGCCTACGTTATTTCCCCCCTGTGCAATTCCAGTCTCACATCTCAGAGCACATCGTCATTAACAAATACCGGAAACAGACAAATAATAATAATACCTTATTCCGAGTGTGCTTGCTTTTCTCTTTGAAAGTCATCACATAACGGCATTGTAATACACGGTTCGGCTGCATTACATATTACATATCTGCCGTAATTCTGTATTTATAGAGCCCTGATGAGAAGACAAACATGAGGAACTGAAAACGTGACGTGGATCATAAATATATCAGCCATTAAACAACATCTTACATTTCTTTTCACACAATACGTCTCCTTGCAGTATCAACACTAATTCGGCTCACTTTTATATTTGATCCAATTGGTAGATAGGCTGTATTTACACCATAAAGGTGCACATATGATATAAAGGGACACCTGGTGGTTAAAGCATGTTATTGAATTTCAATATTTTTATTATTAGATATTAATACGATCCCTATAAAGTATATTCATTACTCGTTATTCTCTACTAATTGTTAATTAAAGACTGTATGTAATGACTATTTTGTACATCCCTTTCAAGATTTCAAGATTTTCTAAGGTTTATTGACATATCATATAGGCCTACACAACTGTGGTGTAGTTCTGCACTGAATGAAAAACTTGGGTTGCAGGTTCCTCAATAGTGCATTACAAGACATCTATCAATATTTGTGCATGCCTCCAGCAATGTTAACTATGTTGAAGTACTTTTTTTAATTGATATTATACATAATGTATTACACTCCTATAAGATGTATGTAGATATTTCATCTCCGGATTTGTCAGGTATTGAACAATC
Source organism: Pseudochaenichthys georgianus (assembly GCF_902827115.2). Taxonomy (NCBI): domain Eukaryota; kingdom Metazoa; phylum Chordata; class Actinopteri; order Perciformes; family Channichthyidae; genus Pseudochaenichthys; species Pseudochaenichthys georgianus. The sequence continues at coordinate 10,722,598 of NC_047522.1, read as the reverse complement.
AATAAATAAAGAACACAGAATTGTTGAATATAAAACACAGAATTTATGTGATTATACTAAATGATTTTCAAATAAACACAACTGCATATTTAACTGTTACACATGCTGATGTAACGCAAATGTTCCAACTTGGGATCAATAAAGTATATCTTATCTTAAGCTGATCGATGGCTACTGCCATATTTGCAAAATGTGCCTCTGAACCTTGACAAGTGCATGTTTCAGGCTTATCAATTAATGTAATGTAATGTTATCACAGGGGTCACACACATAAGACCAGCTGTTAAATAAAGCTTTTCTGACCTTAGCTGGCATGTGGGTATATATATTAATACTGCCCATAATGGGCACAAGCAATTTTCACCCATTTATTAATTATATGTTTTAAATGTGAGTGTTTCCTGTCCCCTAAACCTCCAGGGATGTACACAGTTTAATACTGGCAACTTCTTATTATGGGAAATACGAAAACGTCTTTTAAAACTACAACTCCCAGTAGAGACGTGCCATAGAGAACATGTTGCGAAACAGAATAGCCAGCATGTGTAGTTCTGGGGACGGGGTGGGGGAGGGGGGACGCAGTGGACCCGTTCAAATCCAGTTTTGGACAGTCTGCCGTGGTTCCATCCCATTTCAAGTGCTGTTCGAGAATCGGCTTAACCCTCGGAGCACACTCTCCAATCACAGAGCTTGAGGACTATCACAGGGGTTGTCAAGAGCACATGGTGTAGTCCAAACGATAGCTGGGGATTATGGGTAGTGTAGTGTCTTCTGCCATCCTTTACTCCTGGGAATGGACGCTCACATTACCTTTAAGGGCAGCCGACATAAACGAATGCCGTGCTTCCATGAGCGTCAAATCCCGACGCAGATGGGAATACATTGCAATCAGTTGAAAGCTATTTGCGTCCCTTTATGACGCTGAAGGAGCCTAGGAGTGTCACAATTGGACGCCACGGACACTGACCAAACGTCGCTATTGGACGCTTAGGGAGTGAGAGTGTGTTGCTTCCGCAGCTCGTGGAGAGCAACTGCGCCAACTCGCCTCGCCTCGCTCTCAAGGCTGCGGGCGTCTTTGTCCCGCGAGATTTCAAAGTCTCATGTGGGCGAGCCTCCAGAGCAAGTCGGACAAAATGACTAACCATCATGCAACGCACTAGCAAGACGTTGATCGCAACTGCGCAGGTCTGCGCAGGTCTTGCTTGTCTCAAACAAGCCTAGTGTCTCTCCCCCAAACTCACACATATACAATTCTATATGAACTGAAGAGCCAAATGAAACTAGGCAAAGAGAGCCGCGGGTTGGCCACCCCTGGAGTCTAAGGGTATTTTCTCGATGTTTTCTTAAATCACCTTTTAAATGTATTTATTCTAACATGGCACCCCATGTGTTACATATCAAAATGTTCAGGACAATCTCTGGTATTGCTATATATGCAAATGAATCACCTTAGAGCACAGTTTGATGAGATAAGTAGCTCAAAAGCTTAAAATTTGACATCCGATTTTCGGAAAATCTTCAAAACTCTTGTGAAAACACAAATGTACTCATGTGATCGAATTGTTTTGGTGTTTTAGATTTGGTTACCAAAGTCTTAGGATCACAAAAGCAGTGAAATATTTGAATTACACTGTATATAAAATGTGTTATTCATGTCTAGAATGAAAACAATTAAATTCGAATTTTGAGTAATCACTCTACTTTCACCACAGCAGGGACTGAGATACATTAGGACTGAATAATGACTTCATATTACATACCAAGGTTCATGTGATGTATACAAATTGAGCATTCAAACTTTTTATTCAACCAACAATTTATTATACATATGTTTTTTTCAACCAACTATTTATATAAATATAAGAAACTGGATAATCTCACTATTTACATTATTGAACATCAGAACTTTCAACCAACTATTCATTATAAATGTCAAGACAGTGGCAAGGTCTTTGTCTGTCTTCCAAGACAGTGGGTCTGGCTGCTGTGAAGATGGGGGTGATGGTGCATGGGCTGCTGTGTAGGTGGGGTGTACAAGTGCTATACGAGACCTCCACAAGACCTCCTTGCTGGCTGGGTTGAAGGTGATGGCTGTGGTGGAGCTTTGTGCTGAAGTGTATCTTGACCTGGTGGCAGCCGCAGATGGAGGTGGAGGCAGCTGTAGTGATGCTGGTCTGCTGGTCCTTGGTGGTGATGGCTCTGGTGAAGGCCCTTGAGCCACAGTAGATCTTGACCTGGGGGCCGGCACAGATGGATGTTCTGGCTGCTGGATAAACGCCGCCTGTGGGCCACTAGGCCCAGACAGCTGTGAAACCTCTCTGTAAAACAAATTAAAATGTAGGACAATAATTACAACTAATTTAATTGAAATAAAGTTCAAGTAAAATGTTGCTCAAGCACAAATAACAATGCACAAATAAAAAGAAAGTTTGGGAGGTTGGAGAAGGACAATCACACTCTCTCACACACACACACACACACACACACACACACACACACACACACACACACACACACACACACACACACACACACACACACACACACACACACACACACACACACACACACACACACACACACACACACACACACACACACAGGTTTCCAGTTACTTTACATTCAGTATAAAATCACAGACACACATACAGTATACATAGGCTACATCTGATTACAAAGTCTCATCTGTACAGGACGGTAAAATAATAACAGGCACACATATAAATAAATCTATGACAAAGTCTCATCTGTACAGAACAGTATGATAAAATAATCGATGGCAAAAACATGTCACTGTAAATGTCTCCGTTGTGGGACGAATAAATTATTAATTTAATCATCTACACATGTAATCTCACTTTTACACACCAAAAACACGTTAACACAGAGTAAACGTTTGCTAATGGAGAGTCTATTTTGTCCCAATAAAAAGTTCATGACTATCGATAAAAAATATATATCAATAAACGTATTGTTCATTTTCGCGGTATTCCCCACACATTGCCAGTACACTATTACTGTAATATTTACACTTACCCATGTCCAAATGGATCCTTGTTGTTGTCTTTGTATTCTTCTTCTTCATAAGAGTCGAAGACTTCAGGTTCTGAGGCTCTATCACTGCTGCTAGCGAAAAAAATCTCTAGCGAAGTCGGCAACTGTAAAGTTTTTTTTAGCCATTTCCTCTCTCTCTCTCTTCACAGACGTAAACTGATGGGAGACACGTGGTTTATGGTTTTTTTACTTGGTAGGTAGGCCCTAATGGCGCGTTTCCACTGCAGGCCTCGCTCGGCCTCGCTCGGTTTGGTTAGGCCTTATTAGGCCCGGCTCACTTTAATGCTGCGCTTCCATTACAGTTTAGGAACTGGGGTAGTTACTATAGTAACGCAGTGTAGGCGGAGCCCTGACGTCATCTTCAATGAGCGCCCCAAAAAACAACACAGCCGTTAGCTCTTAGCACTCAGAGCTCACAGCTCTTCATATCTGTTCAGAAACTAGAAAAAAGTTCAACAAGTACAAACCACAGACTGCCTGTGTCATGGCGAATACAGTCGCTCGTTTATTTATGTCTGTATAGGCCGTTGTTGTGAGTATGGACGGTCGGAGCATATATAACGTTAGCTTAGCCAAGCTCCATTTAGAAAGCATGCATTTTAAAGGGTTTTTCGCCTGCCGTCTGTCTGCAGACTTAAAATGCTTAATAAGCACCGTAACTTTCATGATATAACTTCTCGGTCATAATCGTTTGTTTCCGTGAACGGCCGACTGTTGAGTGACGGCAAATGCTGCGGCTGCAATGCATTGTGGGGCAGCATTTTCTCCTCTCCTTTCGGTTAGGGAGGTCCAGTGGTTCCTAAGCTAAAGGAGGTTATAAAGGAAGTTTGAAACCTCCTTTCCTTTCATTTGGAGAATTGGAACGGCACTTATCATGGCTGCCACTGAGGGACTTCCGGGTCATTTCACTTGGTTAGGAAGGTTCCTAAGCTAAATGGACTATTGGAACGCAACCATAGTTACAGTCTCACAGGAGATACCGCTGGAAAGCTACTCTTCCAGCGATTCCGCGGATATCTGAATCATATTTCTACTCCTTATAATCGAAAATATATGATTAATTACGTAAAATTATGCGCACCTGAACGCGCCGGCGCGTCCACCGACTCCAGAGAACACGACACCATTGGTAGATGTGAGTGCTCGTATATCCTGAAATCGTTTTAAATGTTGCCAGTTTTGAATGATTTGTAATAGTTTGTTTTACTTTGCATATTGACTGGCTAATGTGTCATTTTATTTGTGTTTTACAGCTGTATTTGTCTGCCTGTCTTGTCTGTGTTTTATCTGTTGTAACTTCGTACATGCTGCCCTTCTTGGCCAGGTCACTCTTGAAAAAGAGATTTTAATCTCAATGAGTCTTTTACCTGGTAAAACGTGATGCCATGCAGAACAAGCTACTTACTAGTTCTAAAAAATTCCAAAACCAAAAGCAGCTGAACTTGTTTTATACATTCTTAATTCAACATATATATTGTTAAACATATAACCCTCAGACCGGTTTGAATCTACAGTTATTAGTCATATTGCTCTATTCTCCATGCATTAACACAAATAGAGAATAATAAGAATGCTTATTTCTGGTTTAAAATATTGCTGCTTTTATTGTTAATGAAGAACATTACAAACATAGTGGTTTTCAAACTCAACACAAAAATAACTAAGGCTTGGATTGTCATAACATATTCATTAAGAGTCAGATTGCATTTTGTGCTTTACCAACTCAATTTGTTCTATTCCGTCTAAACTATATTTCAACAAATTAGAAAGTATATGATTGGGTAGGAAATATATTATTTATTTTACATAAAACATTTCTAATGTTTACTACGACATTTAGTATTTCTATTATTGACTCTGTCTTTCGAAAATAACTAATCTAGTAAATAGAAACATCTTTACCCAATAGTTTTTAATTGTTGTATAAAATGAGAGAAAACAAATAGCTCTTCTGAAACGTGACTTAGCTTTGTTGTAATGGAGTTTGGAGGTTTAATGGCATGGTGCTACACATATCTCAAGTTTTGTCTGATAATTTGTTTGCCACAAAAAAAGTTTCTACATTGTAAATGTGTTTTTTTTGTTAGAAATCAATGGAACCCTTTGTTGATGTTTTATTAAGTAATTACTTGTGCCAAGGTTGTTGTTCAATTCAGTTTGGATGTCACTTTGTTAGCTTGTCCGTTTGTTTTTCTGAAATGAAGACAGCCTTGGCCTAGTTCTGTTCATTCCGAATGACCCTTGGTTGTTTTTGAAATTAATAACAAACCCTAAAATATCCTTCAATCTCCTCAAGGAAAATGATCAACTATCACACTGAAAGAAAAATATTTAATGAACTAAAAAATATCCAAAACTCTCTTGAATGATGTCGAAGCCCTGCTGTGAAACCCAAGGAGCCTCTCCTAGAGATTCACATGTTAATCTGATTTTGTATCAGTTTGTTTGTAGCCAGTGCTCTGATACAGCATGTCATACTTGTTTGATTAAAGCCTTGACTCAGTGTTGGGTTATAAGCAAACAAACAGCGTGGAGTCACTGTGTGTCAGATAACGGCTCACAGACATGGTTTGGTAACTGTTTCCTGCTTGAATCCTTCTGTTTCTCTTAAGACTGTTTGTTTTTCTATCGATAGAAGAAAAACAACTGTCTTTAAATCTGTTGTTTATTCAAATGCCTAAATTTGACATTTATTGATGATAAACTGACAAGGAACTCGAGCAGCTGGTGTGAATTATGAGTATTTTGTGTCACGAGCAAAGCAAATATTGAATTGCTTTCCCAACACTTTCATTGGCAGGGGGTAGAAAAGATGCATAGATTATTTGAAAAAGCACATCTGTTCTGAAAACATGACAATGTGTTATGAATTAAAAGGAGGTAGTGTTTATCTTTTTTCAGGGGTGGTTGCTCATCTCTGATTTAATCACTGGCATGTATGGATAAGTGATGTGTCTTTTTTTGTTGTCAAATGCACTTGGAATATACACCATATAGGCACATTTTAACAGCAATACTACAGGCCTTAAACCTAGACTTTTCCTTTTGCAGGTTCACAATAAGGGCCGATAATCCAGGATTCTAAAAGACATAATTATACAGGTATCTGAAAAAGAGATGATGCAGATAAATAGGGTCATAATGCTGACATGGCAACACAGCAAACCTGGAACGTTTAAGTGCCCTGAGGGCTGGTGCCAACTTAACGCCATTTGTAACCTAGCCAGGAGAGGAACATTTAGCATTGCACTCCTATAACATTGTCAGACTCACAATGGTCAAACACAAGACATGATCTAAATGGAATCTATTTCTGGTTTATTTTGTTTGCGTAGAGGAAAAGGAGGCATAGTTACAAAAAAAGATTACAATTGATGCAAGAGAACAAAACAATCTTCTTTTCTTCTTTGCTTTTTAAAGATAATCTTTAGGGCTTATTTTGCTTTTATTAGATTGTACCGCTGAACAGAGACAAAGAGGAGAGACAACATGCAGCATGAGCCTCAGGTTGGATTCAAACCCAGTTTAATTTAGCAGGTTAGCTTAGCTTCAGTCATGCCTCTCTTGACTCTCTTCCTGGAGAGGAGATTCTGGTAGTGGCAGCAAATGCAGCCTTGAGTCTCAAGCCTCAAGTAAAGATATGTGATGGGATTAAGAGTTCTACTAAGTTGTTTTTCTCCTATCACATGTAAATAGACTGATGTTGCAGTTGAGGTCCCATTCTTTAAAACATCCGACGAAACCTTTCAAGGTGGATGGATGGGTCAACAAATCACATGACTTTGACACACTCTCTTGCTTCCTTCTTTTTACCAACAGTCAATGTTTGTAGGTATCTCAAGCAAAAGTTGTATATTTTCCTATCATTTGTAATTTAGTTAGGACTAGAGGAATTAGGAATAAATGATTAAGTATTTACTGTCAGTGTGTTGACACCTTTATGGTGCAATATAACATCTACAGACAATATAGCAAATGAACTGAATAAATAAATTAGTAAAGAAGGCTACTGTGTTGTTTGGAGGAATTTCTTCAGCGTTAACTCTGTTAAAAAAGAACATCAATACAGTATCTGCAGTGTTATATGTTTTGGTGCTTTGAGCTGCCCTGTTCAGCTGCTGCAGACATTGATCATTTAAAAAAACTTTAAAACCAAGCAGTGTCACCTCTGCTGCGGCAGACCTCAGTGCATCTCCACTGTCAAGAAATACCATCTGCCCTGCCAGTGCAATAGCCATTAGGCAGTGAAACCACAGTTTAGCTGGTTCCCTGCCAGCATCCATTTTGTCAGCCTGAGCACACTCTACAAGGCTTGCTGAGTGCAACAGAGTGCATCAAAAAATAATTAAACACTTTTTCCTGGGTGATGATGCAAGCAGTAATTAATTGCCTGTGCATTCTGTAGTGTTCATTAATGTGACTGCCACAATAATAATGCCTTTTACCAAACTGTCTCATCTCTCATTATCTTGCTTTCCAAGGTTTCATGGTTATACAATCTGTTTGTGAAACAACTAGCATATCAATAAGCCCCAAAGCAGCCACAAGCTAAGTGTAGTACTATACAGTGAGCAACAGCTACAACACTAATGTGTACACAGAGAGGGTATTAACATATAATTAAAGTTTAAAAAGTGCAAACGTAGTTCATCTGAATTTACCTGAACTGCTTATTTTTTGCTTCACTGCTCTAATTAATCTCTTTTACTTTTTGATAAAGCTGATGGCTCTCAGTTCTTCTTATCATCAACCACGGCTGCTTCAGTAGGGATGTCACATCCCTACTGAAGCAGCCTGATGTCAGGATGATGCAGCGTTGGTGTTTGAGTTGTGTGAGGGGTCTGTGAGACGATCCTGTAGTGTCTTAAACCTTTGATGCAAGTCATCCATGAAAGAAGTAGTTGAGCTGACTCTGGGTGTGTAGTACAGGATACAAGACAATTAAGTTAAAATGGAATCCTTTACTTGATTTGTCCTTGTAGAAACTCTTGTTTCCTTTACGGTTTTACTGGCAGGTCAAGAGATCAGGGTCTGCTCCAAAACAGCACTACTGAGGCACAATTGATTTGACTTGTGGTTGAGTTAAGTCATGATTTATGCAACCTCCACAGGTCATCCAAGGTCTTTAGAGGGAATATATGTTGGTGGGAAGAACTGCCACCAGGGCTGGTGCCTGTCAATTAAAAAACAAAGCAGACCTTTAACAATGCTGAAGATACTAATCTCTCATACTGTAAAGCTGAACATAAAATGTGTAATAAAATACCTAGAAATTGTGCATTTGCTGTAGTTGATTAATACATATTTGGTGCTCTTGTTTAGTATTTGTGGCAGGACAGTGTAATTACACTGAACACAAATATAAATGAAACACTTTTGTTTTTGCTCCCATTTTTCATGAGATGAACTCAAAGATCTAAAACATTTTCTATATACACAAAATAACCATTTCTCTCAAATATTGTTCACAAATCTGTGATAGTGAGCACTTCTCCTTTGCCGAGATAATCCATCCCACCTCACAGGTGTGGCATATCAAGATGCTGATTAGACAGCATAATTATTGCACAGGTGTGCCTTAGGCTGGCCACAATAAAAGGCCACTCTAAAAATGTTCAGTTTCATCACACAGCACAATGCCACAGATGTCGCAAGTTTTGAGGGAGCGTGCAATTGGAATGCTGACAGCAGGAATGTCCACCAGAGCTGTTGCCCGTGAATTGAATGTTCATTTCTCTACCATAAGCCGTCTCCAAAGGCGTTTCAGAGAATTTGGCAGTACATCCAACCAGCCTCACAACCGCAGACCACGTGTAACCACACCAGCCCAGGACGTCCACATCCAGCATGTTCACCTCCAAGATCGTCTGAGACCAGCCACTGCAACAATCGGTTTGCATAACCAAAGAATTTCTGCACAAACTGTCAGAAACCGTCTCAGGGAAGCTCATCTGCATGCTCGTCGTCCTCATCGGGGTCTCGACCTGACTCCGGTTCGTCGTCGTAACCGACTTGAGTGGGCAAATGCTCACATTCGATGGCGTCTGGCATGTTGGAGAGGTGTTCTCTTCACGGATGAATCCCGGTTTTCACTGTTCAGGGCAGACAGCGTGTGTGGCGTCGTGTGGGTGAGCGGTTTTCAGATGTCAATGTTGTGAATCGAGTGGCCCATGGTGGTGGTGGGGTTATGGTATGGGCAGGCGTATGTTATGGACGACGAACACAGGTGCATTTGATTGATGGCATGGTGAATGCACAGAGATACCGTGACGAGATCCTGAGGCCCATTGTTGTGCCATTCATCCACGACCATCACCTCATGTTGCAGCATGATAATGCACGGCCCCATGTTGCAAGGATCTGTACACAATTCCTGGAGACTGAAAACATACCAGTTCTTGCATGGCCAGCATACTCACTGGACATGTCACCCATTGAGCATGTTTGGGATGCTCTGGATCGGCGTATACGACAGCGTGTTCCAGTTCCTGCCAATATCCAGCAACTTCGCACAGCCATTGAAGAGGAGTGGACCAACATTCCACAGGCCACAATCAACAACCTGATCAACTCTATGTGAAGGAGATGTGTTGCACTGCGTGAAGCAAATGGTGGTCTAACCAGATACTGACTGGTTTTCGGACCCCCCCCAGACCCCCCCAATAAAGCAAAACTGCACGTTTCAGAGTGGCCTTTTATTGTGGCCAGCCTAAGGCACACCTGTGCAATAATCATGCTGTCTAATCAGCATCTTGATATGCCACACCTGTGAGGTGGGATGGATTATCTCGGCAAAGGAGAAGTGCTCACTATCACAGATCTTTTCAGATTTGTGAACAATGAGAGAAATGGTTATTTTGTGTATATAGAAAATGTTTTAGATCTTTGAGTTCATCTCATGAAAAATGGGAGCAAAAACAAAAGTGTTGCATTTATATTTGTGTTCAGTGTAGGAATGAGTCAACTATATTATATTTAATGGTAATGGCGGAACATGTCTCCTGAGCTTTTCATATTTAAATAGCTTTTACTACGTGACACAGAAGGAAAAAACATATATCAGGCTTTATTACAGTACGTTATGCTTGGACATTCATTGTTGGATTGGGTTTTCACTTTGGGATTTGTTGAATAGGAACAAAATAGAGAATATTATCGGTCTCATTCTTGAGACATTTTTATCTTATAGTAAAAAACAAAGAATAATAACAATTTATCCAATTAGGCAACATTTTGTTATGATTGGCACCTACCATTACAACCCACAGTATGCTCAAAGTTCATAGCACACCTTTAAAACATAAGCTTTAATTACGTTTTTTTTTTTAAAGTGCTTAAAACCAGTTTTTGTGTGTGAGTATACACTTTGAAAGACTTGCAGGCAACAGAGAACTTTATCATTTCAGTTGCTCTACTCACTCCATAACTTTGCCTTCCCTTCTTCTCATGAGGTGGCACGATGGCAATCAAACTTAACAGCTGTCACATCTCCATCCAATTTCTAGTTTTTGCAGTCTGTTTACTCTGTTTCTCTGCCATATGTGGAATATCCATGTCAATCCAGATCCTACCACCCCCTCCTGTCCTGCAGTAACGCCGTTCCAATACCTGACATTCCCCACCCACACACTTACCTGCTCCTCATTCCCCAATAAGCCCTGCAGCTCATACACCAGCCCACAACAGTCACTTCGCACCTGATTGTGTAGTTTGTATCTGCTCCAGCTTTCCAGCATTATTTCTCTGTTTGCCTGATCCTGCCTGCATGAACCCTTCCCTGTTGGTCCTTTCTGATTGATTTGCTGATTTTGACCCTCAATTGTTTTTTAAATAAAAAACTGCTCCGAAAACAAGTTAAACAAGGAGGATGGCCCTCCTTAGCTGGCCGTAGTTGTATCGATAGGACGCCGGCAGGCTGTGCGCTGCCAACTGTGCCTCCCCGGAGAGCAGGGGCAGCAGCCGCACAGCCCGCTCCTCTTCTGGCCACTCGCACGCCGCCGCGGTGCCCTCAAAGATGTTGAGGAAAGCCTCCGGATCGCCGTGTGCTGATATCTTCTGGAGGCCGATCACGGGCGGCCGTGCCGGGCTGCTCCCGGGTGGCTGGACGCAAAGGGCGTTCCATACTGGGCAGCCGCGATCTCCAGCAGTGCCTCGCGCTGCTGGCGCTGGAGTGTGGTGGTGCCCTCCTGCATGGCAGCGAGACGCTGGAGTGCCTGCCCCAGCGGGCTTTGGGGGTTTTCTCATTACATTCCCTGTTCAGGCGCCACTGTGAGCGATCCAGCTCACGACAGGGATAAAATATGACGCACAAAGAAGCAGTTATTTGAAACTTTGAAAACACAAAAGGGGCTTCCATGAACCCCGGTCTGCTCCTGTATTGTCCAAGGTGGCTGGGAGAGTGATAGTCCTCCTCCCAGGACCTGCAAGAGACAGAACCAGGTTACCAGCCTTTATACTGAGAGCTTAATTACCTGATTCTGCTCAGCTGCCTGGTCTCCGGCCGAGACACTCCCATCACTCCAGCAGCCGGCCTAACCACACCCCGCTGCCACAGTTGTGTTACATGATAAGCCGCAAATGCTCAAAAGTTTTCTATTTTCTGATGTTATTTTGTGATTTTGCAATAAATATGTAAAAAAAATAAAGAAGTTTCATCTGAGATACAACTCAAAATAAGATTTTTTTTTAAATTAACAAGATGATACATTGTCTAAAAACAAGACCCGATATCTCACTGCAGTGTTACTTCTGAAGTTATTATGTCTCAGGTGTAAAGACATATGCAGACTGCAAGCGGGCCCAGGTTGTCCGCCGGGTGGTCGGACCCCAGGCACTCGATGCACTGCAGTGGGGGTCGGCGCTTTCTATGGCGCCCGGACATTTTCTTCGTTTTAATATTTCTATCCGTCTCTCTTCACTCAGTTGTTCACTGCCTTGCTGAAGAGAAAGGGATGACTATAAGGAGGCAAGGCCTCCTTTTATGCGGTGAGATGCGCACGCATTCAGGTAGGCCCGCCCCGGGGCTGGCTACGTCTAGAAAGTAGGCTTGTTTGAGACACATTGCGGCTCGCCTCGAAAGTAGACGAGAGTAGCCGATCGCAGCCGGGGGAGGTGTCAAAATGCTCGTCTTAAGGCCCTGACACACCAAGCAGTCACCAGAGGACTAGCCGACGCTGAAGTCGGCTGTTGCCTGGCCGTGTTCTCCTGCGTTTTGGCCATGTGTCGCACGGGAACACACCGCACCGACTTCAGTGCGTGAGTGGCAATAACTCTCCTTACCAGCAGGCGGCGGTAGTGTGTATTCGTCATTCAAAAGAGGCAACAACCGGAAGACAGAGAAGAAGAAGAGTATATTTTCTCCGTAATATCATACAGAGCTGGCCTCTCCTGGATCAAGGTGATGAGCAGGTCTTCGTTTGCATCATTCCAGATTGCCATGATGAGATGAAAATGAATAGCAGTCTGTGTGTGCCTTCTTAAATCGTTTGTTTACATCCCTCACTTCCGCTTCGCTTCTCATGCACTGATTTGCTAGCTGAACAGCCAATCAGAGTGATTATTTGGTCTGGCAGTCCAAATAAGGCGTGTCACGGTCGACGGTGCGGGACACACCAACCTGACTACGGCGCCGCGAATGCCCGACAGCCTCTGACGGCCTCTGACTCCCAAAATCGGGTTGGTGTGTCAGGGCCTTTAAGTCGGACAGCTCGGACTCGGAGTCGGCTTGACTGGCTGGGTTTGCAATGGCGGAAATGGCGTTGGCGTTTTTCGTTGCAGATGAAGTGGATGCAATAGAAATCCCACATGTATTGTATGGAGAATGACATGATCTAAAGGGACTGTGATTGAGAGAAAATTAAATATTTGTTTACAATAAACATGAATATGTCATTTGTTTGATTTGCATTAAAACACAATACCATTTTTGATTTAAATGATAGATTACCTTGTGCATTTATTGCAGCCCTTGCTTGCTGAATAAGTGCAGCTGCTAAACTGTTATCTGAAAAATAATTTACATAATTTAAAATCATATCCAGATTGTTGGAATGCAATTTAGTTGTTTACTCACCATTTTGTAGTCTTTGGGAAATGTCTTGTGAGACTCTTACAGTGATGTCTCCTGTCCATCACGCAGTGGAAGCACCACAAATTCCATTTTACCCACTGTAGACAAAGGTGATCACTATTGCTTTATATAGGTTTGTTAATTCAGTCATGATGAGGAACCACACCAGTGACTGGGTTCCAGCATTAGAAATGCTCCTCCCTCTTAATGTTTGCAAAACTGATAGGGGACAGGCTACAAATGATCAGTCCCTTCAGATCCGCACACATGAAGCTTCATGAGCATGCATTGAACAGACCTGCTGCTGTGTTAATTCTTTAGCTGCCACCTTAAGCTTTATGATGTGTACAACATGGATGTAATTTGATTTAATCTTGCCATTTTAAATGATGTATTCAATAAATAAGGTTAAACCAAATCATTACATTACAATAGATTTTATTTTAATGATTTGGTTTAACTTAAAGATAAACTTTATTGTTATTGCATATATTACAGGTACTGAGACAACGAAATGCAGTTTAGCTTCTAACCAGGTGCAACAAGCAGTGAAGTGGAAAGTAATGTACACAATCTACAGAATAACATATAGAATGAATTGAATGATGAATAAACAGTGGGGTATGAATACACTAGATATCAGCCTGTGAGCAGTATGAACAGTGTGTATTAATACACTATATATCAGCCTGAGAGCAGTATGAACAGTGTGTATGAATACACTAGATATCAGCCTGAGAGCAGTATGAACAGTGTGTATGAATACACTAGATATCAGCCTGAGAGCAGTATGAACAGTGTGTATTAATACACTAGATATCAGCCTGTGAGCAGTATGAACAGTGTGTATGAATATGCTAAGATATATAAAGTATGAAAACGGTAAGCAGTATAGTATAAAATATATAGATATTAATTTCATGATGATAAACATTGTGGAACAATGATGAAAAATGGGAATGGATGTGGCGACGTAAAACTGACACAAAACAACAACAAACTTTTGCCAGCCAATGGGAGAGTTTCATCAGCAGCACGTGGTAAAAACCACCAATGAGCGCTCAGCTCGAGATACCAGCGAGCCGTTTCCCATCAAGCATTTCGCTTCCGCAGCTCGTGGAGAGCAAGTGCGCCAACTCGCCTCGCCTCGCTCTCAAGGCTGCGGGCGTCTTTGTCCCGCGAGATTTCAAAGTCTCATGTGGGCGAGCCTCCAGAGCAAGTCGGACAAAATGACTAACCATCATGCAACGCACTAGCAAGACGTTGATCGCAACTGCGCAGGTCTGCGCAGGTCTTGCTTGTCTCAAACAAGCCTAGTCTCAGTGGATGAATGCTTGCATGATAGGATCGAGGGGAAGTACCCATAGAGTCCAGTAGAGGGCGGAGCCTGTGAGAGATATAACAAATGTTATACCAAGAGAATACAAAGGTCCATTTGTTTTCCATAGAATTTTGTTTAAAAATAATAATGAGAAAATAATCAAAGACATTGCAATGAAAGAAAACTACTTAAAGTTCATGGCTGAAATGGTAACTGTAGCACATTGTAGGAGATTAGAAAAATGACTCAAACTGAACAAGTGTTGATTCTGTTGTTGCTAACACTGCAGCATCTATACTACATTGATGGATACAATGCTGGATTAGTTTATCCATTTAACCAACTGTCTCACTCCCTGAACGTACAGGAGGGACGCTTGGTCAGGGTCCTTTAGCGTGCAGTTGTGACGCACCGAGGCTCCTTCAGCTTCATAAACGGACGCAAAGAGCTTTCAACTGATTGCAATGTATTCCCATCGGCGGCGGTATTTGACACTCAGGGAACCACCGCATTGGTCCATGTCGGCGGCACTTGAAGGCAATGTAAGCGTCCATTCCCATTGGATAATTGAGGATTTTACACCCGGAAGTAAGTATTCTCTTTACTGTCGATTGATTTTACAGTGATATCTGCACTACTCATCAACTCAAAAACACCAGCTTATCCTTGTTAATTACACAACATTGATTGGTTTAAATTGTGCTCAATACTTTTGTATTTTTCCCCTTCGAAAAGAAAACAAATATTTATATAAATAATTTTTCGGAATTGAGGATGGCAGAACACTACACTACACTACCCAGAATCCTCAGCTATCGTTTGGGACTACAGCATGTGCTTTGCTTCACAAACCCCGTGATTAGTCCTCAAGCTCTGTGATTGGTTGACCTCCAACTGCATTCCATATAAAAAAAAAACGTTTCGTAAAAGATAAAATCATACTTTATTCAGCAGTGCTTGCTTTACTCTTTGAAAGGCATCACATGAATGCATTGTAATAAATGGTTTGGCTGCATTAAATATTACACATCTGCATTACATATTACACATCTGTCGTAGGCCTCAGAATAGACCGGAAACTATTCATTTACCGTTCTGTTTTAATTTCACAATAAAGTTAGTAGCAATATTTTGTTTTGATATTAGTTTTTTATTAACTACTAGACCGCTGTGTCATGTTAAGACCATCTTTTCTGTGTTGCTGTGGGTTTTTTCCATCGCTTTTGTGTTACACATATCAAAACAATAACAAAATATATCCGTCGTAAACTAAACCGGAAACAGCAGTATATTTTATTTTGCTGCTGGTCTGATTTAAGGGTTGTTTATATTTCACATCATTAATCCAAATCTGTAAAGTAACTAAAATAAATGTAGTGGAGTAAAAATACCAGGTTAAACTTAAAGAAAGCCCTCAGGATTATAAGAAACCCCATCACCCCAGCCACAAACTGTTCTGTCTCCTGCCATCTGGCAGGCGTTACTGCAGCATCAGGACTAAAACCACCAGACTCAGGGACAGCTTCATCCCACAGGCCATAAGGCTATTAAACACCTGAACTTTTAAACAACATCCATAACATTCATCTGGCTGCTACTTAGAAATTATTTGTCAAATATATCATATTCCAATCACTTGTATATAGACTCTTATTGCACTATTTCACTTTGTACTATTTTTCTTTTTGTATTTACTTGCACAATTTTTTCTGTGTATCTGTGGTATTGTGTTGCACTGTTGGAGGAGCCTGTGACCTGGGGGGGGGGGGGGGGTAGGACAAGTTCGACGCTCACATTGCCTTTAAGTGCCGCCGACATGGACCGATGTGGTGCTTCCCTGAGCGTCAAATACCGCCGCTGATGGGAATACATTGCAATCAGTTGAAAGCTCTTTGCGTCCGTTTATGAAGCTGAAGGAGACTCGGCACGTCACAACTGCACGCCATAGGACCCTAACCAAGCGTCGCTCCTGGACGTTCAGGGAGTGAGACTGTGTTGATTTAACAGACCTTTTATTTCAGATGACAAGGACACTGACTTTCAGTTGTTCTTGTCTAAGTCTTAATATGAAATGCTTATCTATGTCTGTCAAGTGAATTCGTTCTCAACATGTTTTCCACGTCTTTGCATAACAATTGAGATCACTTAAGCAATCAGTGTGATAGCAAAGTGGAATGACCTTAAAAACAAGAGGTTTTTATTGCGTGTATAATTTTTCCTCTGATCTATGGCTAAGCACCACAGCAGTCACTGACAAAGTATCATGTGGGTCATCATCATTATCAAGGGAATAAGGCGTGTCTGCTCTGAGGAATCTGTTTAGGTATAAAAGGACCCCAGAACATTGCATGAAAGATTCATGAGCCTGCTAAGTGTCCTGATGTCCAAATCTGTATATGTTTTACCCCGTGATTATCTCCCTTATAAAAGCATATATAAATGCTTAATTTATATATAACTACTCACTTATAAATAGTATTCTCTGGATGATCTCTACAGTGTTACAAATAAATGATGATTATTGTTTGTAACTTTATTTCTTTGTCACTTTCCCCATCAGTAACTATTGGTAATATAACTTTAATCTTCAGGGTAACTGCAGATATCTACACATATGGCTTAAAATAAGTCACATTGGCCATGACACACGTTAAAACTGAAATTGTTAGCCAAACCATTTTACCTCCAAGTACAGTAGTTTATATAATCCGTCTAGACTGTTGTTTACTCTTGTTACTATCCTGCCAGATCCGCTGACCTTTCTCTTCTCTTCTTCCCAGTCAGACATTATTGTAGTGATTTGCCCCTGCCTCAGCGTTCACTTTTCAAAGTTATTATAACCAAAAGAAACAGGAGATGCTTGCTGCTCACATCGCATCTCTTTTCTCGTGTCCTTCTGTGCAAAAGGTATCTGTGATCCATGTCTATGGTATTTGTATTCATGGTACAAACAAACTATTGTGTTTCAGTACTACCAGTGTATGGAGGCACCTGGGAGTAGCTTGACCAATCAATCTTCACCAATCAAACCTGGAAAAGCGCTTTGAAATGCAATGTATTATTAATATTCTTCGTGAATGTTAAAGGGGCCCTATTATGCTTTTTGGGGTTTTCCCTTTCTTTGTAGAGTGTGATGTAGATTTATGTGCATGTAAATTGTCTGCAAAGGCTCAAATCTCAAAGTTCATGCCAAAAGGAGTTTCTCTCCCAGACGAGGACAGACGCGAATACGTCATATTCGCGTGACGCGATCTCGCGGTAGACAATCAGCGGTGAGGATCTCAGCCTGCCGTCACTGACATTCAACCAGAAAACATCAGCCGTTAGCTGATAGCAGTTAGCACACAGAGCTCACAGCTCCTCATATCTGTTCAGAAACTGGACAAAAGTTAAAGAAGTACAAACCACAGACCAGAGGTGGGGACTCGAGTCACATGACTTGACTCGAGTCGCATATTTTTTGACTTGAGACTTGCTTGACTAACATTGATAAAAGACTTGACTTGACTTTGACTTGGTATTCATGACTTGAGACTTGACTTAAGCTTGAGACAGATGACTTGAAAGGACTTGCATTTTTAAAATTAAATATTTGCGTTTGTTTTTGTATTGAGATATTACGTTTATTTTTTTCGAAACGTGATTGGGTGATTATAGCCCGTGCGCACAAACCTGGCAATCCACTAGACGGCAGTTAACATGGTGGCAGCTAGCCTTACTCCGAAAATTGTGAAGTTTGGATTCAAAGATTATGTTGTAGATGAGGCCAAAAAGAAGAGGACAGCAGCACAAAGTGCAGTGACACGATCACCACCACATCTAACTTCATTCGTCTCTATAAAAAGACCCACAGAGAAAGGTACGTGCATGTGTTGTGTTAGCTTAGCTAGGAAGCTAACGTTAAGTTTAAGCTACGTTAGCCTTGAGACTTGGTTTCAAATCGATTAAGCATTGCATAGAGAAGACAAAACGCCAACGGTAAATTAACATTAGAAGCCTGATTAATAGGGTGATACTGACAGGCTGTCAGGAGAGGGAGAGAGAGAGCGGAAAAGAGATGCCTCGTTTATTTCCCCTGTGTTATTATCAAAAGTGACTGTAAACTTTTGAATAATGTAGTTCATCTACTTTTAGTAGTTTGTTTAAATGTTTTAATTATGTTCTTTTTGTATGTATAAGCGCATCATTCCTTGATTTATTGTAAAATGAATCTGAACTTTTTGATCTGTTATGATGATAAACTGAAGCAATTTCTAAATTAACCCAATTAAGTGAGTTTTAAATCGTCCTACTTAGTTTTTAAGGACATTATGAAGAGGAAAAAGTTAAATGATTTGAAAATTATGTCTATGTAGGTGCTGATGCTGTTAGTGGTTCTAGTGTTAACATAAATTTAAATTAAATATGTGTAATGGCAAATGCCATATATGATTTTCTTACCTGGAATTCTGCCTTTTTGAACAGACTTTTAGATTGAGTTCTAGCTATATTGTCTGCAGTTCTAGGGTTAATATTAATCTAATATGATTGTCATCGGTCTAAATTAGATTTCAAATGAACGTATGTAATGAAGATCATAGTGTGGGTTAAATCCATTTTCTGTCTCTTCTGTTTACTGTCTACAGATATGAAGAGTACATTCAAACCAAAATACCTGGTGATCCTAGCCAGCCTCCGATCTCCCAATTCATCGAATCAAGGACTGTGCCGCTATACAACTGCAACCACCCCCAGCAGAAAGCCATTACAAACTCAATATTGTCAGACCTCATTATAAATTACAACATGCCATTGTCCATCATTGAACATCAAAGCTTTCATCACTTTTTGTCACTAGTGGACAACAGGTACTCTCCAGTGAGTCGAAGAACAATTACATCAAAGTTTGACGGTCTGGTGGCAGACAGGCAAATTAAGCTAAAAAATGAATTAGAAAAGGCAGATAATGTGTCAGTGACTGTAGACATATAGTCAGACCGTAGGATGAGAGGCTTTCTTGGAGTCACAGCACACTGGATCGACCTCAACAATGACAATCTTCAGATGAGATCCCAGTTGCTTGCGTGCAACCGCTTCAAAGGTTCCCATACAGGGGAAATAATTTGTGAAGAGTTTGAGCAAATATGTGAACAGTACCAGATCAAGAAAAAAGTTGACCACATCATCTGTGACAACGCTGCTAATATGAAAAAAGCTTTCACTACATGTTTTCCAGGACAGGGAGATGAAGAAGATGACCTTGATGATTCTGACATATGGAATGACATGACAGTGGAAGAGCAAGAGAGGGTTGAACATTCTTTGAGAGCAAAAACCCAGACAAGACTTCAATGTTTTGCACACACTCTTCAACTGGTTATAGGAGATGGCCTTAACCCTTTGGAGTCGACCGTCACGCCGGCATGATCAGATCACATGACCTGTTCAAGCCGGTGCCGCATAAAAACAACAGTCCGGACAACATTGCCGTGTGTTTCTGTCGAAAGTACTGGCTTGAAACTATATCCCAGAGATACGATGATATAAAGTTAATACATTTCAAAAGTATGAAAAGTGTATTTCTGTCGAAAGTACTGGCTTGAAACTATATGCCAGTCTTTGTTTCATGCAAAAAGACCCAATAAACACGGAGATACAATGATATAAAGTTAATACAAATATATTTAAAAAGTATGAATAATGGAAGCACATATTTTAATATCTTCGCCGTATTTGATCATTTTATGAAACGGAAAATACTGGAAACTGTAGATTCTGCTCAACAGGATGTATTTACCAGGGAGGGGGTGAGGTAATCAGGTAAACGGAGTGATACGAAGCGAGACGAAAAGAGACGAAGAGGGACGGCGGGAACCGAAGAGAGACGGCGGGAAATGGAGAGAGACGAAGATATACGAAGACAGGCGGCGGGAGACAAAGAGAGACGGCGAGAGACAGCGATTGAAGTAAAGTGACAGACAAACATTGAAAATGTAGATATAGTTAGATAGATTTAGAGTTTTGAAGATTCAACTATGATGAAGAGAACTCTGAACGTGAGTCAAGCTATAAGCTTGTTTTTTTTACATGGAGGAGGAGGAGGAGCCTGTGATGTTGCCCTCTGTGTCCTAGTTGACAGAAACTGCTTTGAAGCGTGGCACAGATAAAGAGAAAAAAAACTGATTTTTGTACATAATGTGTATATATATATATTTGTATTATTATTGCCTTATCAAAATGAAAATTTGTATATAGGTTCATGCTACCTCAATCAAACTTTCACATTATCATAGTGACATCCCATGTATATATTTCCAGCTTTAAAATGGTTTCGTTGTGTATGTTTGTGTTACCTATATGAAAAATAATATCATTTTCAAAATCTGTTTTTACGTTTTTTTGTGATTGTGGGTCCAAAATGTTCATATAGTATCTCAAAATGACAGAAATAACTATCAGGTTATATAGGTGAGGTTGTCCTTAAACAAAATATACCAAACATTGACATGCCAAACATTTCTTAATGGGGTTTAGTAAGACAAATCAAAAGTATGCGAAAACGGCCAAATTAGCCCTGGACTCCAAAGGGTTAAAGAGAACACCAACCACCGATGATCAGGACCAAATGACAATGGCAGAGCCAGACAGCCAGCCTGGCTGTAGCATACTGCAACAAACAGAAGAAAGATTCAAGTTCCAGTCCCCAAATTCAGCTGAACCACTATTTGGACATTTTTGATGGACAAAGCTGCCTTCAGTTTTGGGCCATGAACAGGCACACCCTCCCCTCTTTGTTCAAGGTGGCGGTTAAAGTTATGGCAGTCCCTGCATCAAGTGCACCTGTTGAACGTGTGTTCAGCCATGGCGGGGTGATAATGCGACCCCATCGCTCACAATTGAATTTTTTGCAAATGCAATGCAGCATTGTAAGTGACTATTCAACTTGTTTTTCTAGGCAGCAAAATCGTTATCAGCTTGCTGCTTGTGAAATTCCACCTGGTTTGGTTCAGGAATATTCACACTAGCTAGTATTTTTGCCACAAAGTCAAAGAGACATCCATGTTCCATAAACGTCAGGCATGCTTGAAAACCGTTATACTTGAATAGTTTGAATATGTTTCCATGGCTTGATGTAATGTTTAGTTATGTAAGTATTTAGTGGCATACTACAATAATAATACTTGAATAGTTTGAATAACCTTTCATGGTTTGATATAGCTGTTTAGTATGACAGTAATGTTTACATTTTTGGATGTATATTTTAATTTATTTAAAATGTATTTGTATACATTAGTTTTTATTTCATACACTATTCCGTTGTGAAAATAAGCTTTAACTTTAATGTTGGAAATAAAACTCAACTTTTCATAACCACTGATTTAAATGCGGAAACTGGGCTTATTCATCAGAATTGCGTATGACTTGACTTGCTTGACCAGAGCAATGACTTGACTTGCTTGACTCTCACCACAGTGACTTAGGACTTGCTTGATACTTGAAGGTCAAGACTTGAGACTTGCTCATGACTTGCACATGTAGGACTTACTCCCACCTCTGCCACAGACTGTCTGTCTGTGTCATGGCGAATACAGTCGCTGCTTTATTTCTGCTTAATTAACCACATGATGGTTTTGTGTGCCCTTAAAATGTCGATGTTCCATTTGAAACAGTGAATACAGGAAAAGTAAATAACACTTGCTAGATAAAAAGCATTAATTATTAACTCAGGTGGTATGCTGACTTGTTTTACGAGGATTTGAAGTAGTTCAGAAGCAAGCACATGTACAGCTGCCGAAGAATCGCTGGAAAGGGGAACCGGAAGTCTCACACCGCGGTATTCTCGTTTGAGGGCGTGTCATGACCGTGGCGTTGACAAAAGCATTTTTCTGAAGTTTTCCAAAATGTATTTATAAGAAAGTAAAAAAAATGTGACTATTAATTTATAAATTAACGAGTTCTTAAAAAATGTTCTCATTGTTACTTAAGTGTTACTTATTTAAATGCACATTGAAATTATTTTTATTTAAAGGAGACCTATCATGCTATATTTAAATGATATAGTGTATGACCATACCCTATATAAGGTATATTTATACATTTTATTTTTCAAAATACCAAACAGATCATTTTTTAGCTATGCCTCGTTTCGTTCATTTTCGCTCTATTCCAAGCCTGTCTTTGAAAATTCTGAGCAGCAGCTGACCACGCCCCCCTGCAGAAGAGCGGGGCATGAGCCGGCGAGAGTCACGTTACCATGCTTGCTGTGATTACGAGTGTGGAATAAACATGTCATCTCAGAGCAATGCATGTGTTCAAGCATATTATCAATTTGATCCAGAGACTGACCCTGAAGCAGCGGAGGTTTTGGTGGAGGTGCAAACATCTCGGTTGCAGCAGGACGTTTCTGAATGGTTAGTTGACAAGCTGTTGTCCCTATTTATTTTACTCTGTTACGATGCTTGCTACTTATTCCGTTCATATTTTGGCTAATTAGAAAGAAAGCAATGTGTACAGTTTATAACTTAGAGCTTGTAACGCAAAAACAGCGATACATATATTTATAAAGGGAGACATTCATATTTTCAGCATAGCCTATATACAATGGCCTCATTGCGTTTATTAATAGTTTACAGTCCTTTTCTTCCAACATCGTGCAACAACCGTTGGAAAGTTCAATAACTTAGGGTGATAAAAAGTATAACTCCAACAACACCTCAGTTGTCAGCAATGTGTGCAGTTTCATGTGTTTTTAAAAGCTCAGTTATTGACTGCTTTCTTTCTACTGGTGTACATGTGCAAATTGCGCCACGATGCCTTCTGAACGGAGAATGTGTGCTGCATGGAGATACCACAGGTAACATTTTTGATAGCTTCACTAAGTTGTCTGTTTAGAGAATACATTTTTCACACGTCATTCAATATATGTTTATCACACTAGGTGTCAAGACGGATGCAGGAACTTGAGGACCATCCTGGATTGGAGCCTGTGTGCCTACATTTGTTATCCCTGCAGAATGCATTGAATATTTACAGAGCTGAACATGGTGGACTACAGTTGAGGCAAATAGAGCAGTGAGTGGTTTGTTTGTTTTGACTGAAATTGTAAAACGAATGCTAATATTGTTCATGGAAATAAATACTGGTGTATATGGCTTTATGCAATCTTTCATTCTGTCATTGTACTATTATATTATATTATATACTACACAGCAATGGCATAACACACCCATGTGTACGACAACAAAAGTCCACACACAACCTTATGCTTTTGAAATCAGAATATTCTTTACCCATCCAAACATGAATAATCACGACACATTTGATATCAACTCGGAACTTTATTGTCAAAATCAACGGTTCTTTGAACCCATAAAAAAAAACTAAATGTACTTGTATTTTGTATAAATGACACTAAATATTTTTTTTAATGATTTCAGGCGTCACAGGTATCTAGCCTACAGTAGCTTTGTGAGCTGGTGCTGGGGCTTCCTTTGACGTAGGATCAGAGTGGTGATTCCGGCCTGCGTTGTCCTCAGGATTCGCAGGGAGTTTCCTGATCCGCGAAATGTCTATGTTGGGTTCAGACAGCAGCCAAATTGAACCGTGTAGCATACCCGGCAATGACCTACTCCCTGTCAGGTCGCTCATAATGGTGCAGGGTCCACAAAGACTTGGTCGAAGATGAGGTCCATCAAGTTGGCCACGTAGCCTGTGCAATGTTAAAAAAAGCACAACAACAAATGTGGTTTAGATTAGTATATGCATGTAAAAAACTGAATGTTCTTTCTAATTTTTTTATTTTATATTTGTAAATAGTTGTATAATAAATATTTTAAACACTTACGGAATGTGGGGTCAGTCTTGAATGGTTTTGCTCTGCATTCTCTCTTCCTGGCCTTTGGGAACTGCAGTTTATACAGAGGGTTTCCAGCGGATGTAGTGGCTTGTGCCAGAGATGGAGTACTCGAGTCCTGGACTCGGACTCGAGTCGGACTTGAGTGCCGATTTTCGGGACTCGTGACTTGACTCGGACTCGCGCACTGATTGACGCGACTCGGACTTGGACTCGTGAATTCTCGCACAGGATGACTTGGACTCGGACTCGGGAATTCCCCACCCCACGATGACTCGGACTCGACTCGTACATTGACGCTCCGACTTGGACTCGGACTCGAGCACATTTTCTCTGGAGTCTGATGTCCTCTATCCTGTATGGCGAGTTCACGTACTGGGCCCCGCTGTTCCAGTCTAGAGATGTCTACAGACACACCCCGCATCATGCTGTATGCTTTCACACATTCTGCTTCCACATTGGAAAAGAGCAGCGCAAAATGCTCGTTATGTGGAAACAATATAGAAGAGAAGGCTCCGTAACACATTACTCTAAGGGTCGAGTTCAGACATATAGGCTGTCTTGAACACTATCATCAGAGTAACGTGATCTAATCAATAAATAAAGATTCAGCCGATAACACGAAATCACATGGCTACTTAACATGCATAATGACATAATTTTGCATGCTAAGTAGCCATGTGCTTTCTGGGGCTAAATCTTTATCTGTAAACTGATTTAACCCGTAAAAGTTCCTTCAAAATAAGAGTCCCAATCTTATTACTATCAAAATAAAAGTGCAAAACGAAAACTTTACCATAGGAAAATATTGGCATGAAAATATAATCACTTCTCTAAAAGGTAACTCATTTTAAATATAGTTTATTTATATATAATAATAATATGAATATTAGAAATAAGCTTTATATTTGTATAGCACCTATTACAAGAATTGTAGCCAAACTCGCTTCACAGCAGTTCAATAGACAGGATAACAGCAATGTAGAGGAGCAGCTACATTTCAAAACATATATCCACGAAGATTAATACATGAAGACTTGTGACTCGGACTCTTCTTAAGTGACTCGGAATTGGACTCGGACTCGAACACAGGTAATGATGACTCGGACTCGACTTGGACACTCCTTGGGTGACTCGGACTTGGACTCGGACTCGACTACGACTCTCCCTTGGTGACTCAGACTTGGACTCGGACTCGAAGAGTGGTGACTCGAGGGTGACTTGGACTCGTGAATTGGTGACTTGACTACAACACTGGCTTGTGCACGCTCAGCGTTTTCATTGTAGTGCAGGGCTGCCAGGTACAGTCTTTCATTTCCGCCATGATAAAAAAAATGTAAATAATAGCAAAGGATGTACAAATTGTCACTAATTAGTAAGTATGTGAGGTGCTGGCCTGTAAAGAAGAAAACATAGTTAGAACAAAATCATCTCAATTTAGTATTCAGGATGAGAAAATACTATTTGGATAAATATAGTCTGAAATCCCAAAAGATGGGGCTTAAAACTCTCTATTTAGCAAAGCTCTTTGCTTAGCCTTTTCCAATCTGAGTTAGTTTTGAACCGTAACGTGCATGCTGTGTTACTGACTCAATACAGGTGATATGTTGGAGAGGGGCTGAGCTCAGTAGACTGACTGTAATGAGTGCTAGCCACTAATTAGCCTGTTGCTAGAGGTAAGGCCTCGTCAACAACAACAGACCAACGGGGCTTTAGCTCCGTTTTACTCGTGGTGTGTGTGTCCCCTCGCATACATACAAACGTTTGTATCCTAACACACCCCCATTTATATTCATGTGCGCAAACAAGTAAACACACAAAAGCTTTTACATATAACGCTGCAAAAAACGGCATGTCTCATTAGCGTAGCGTAGCTTACAGATCGATGATATCTGATCGTTCTTACAGACTACAATCACAAAAGCTTTTACATATAACGCTGTAAAAAACGGCACTTACCTACAGAAGATTACGTTTGTTATTATAACTTACTCAATATGATTTTAGAGGATACAAAATACTAATAAATAGGAGAATAAATACTTGTGTTATCGGCTAGGGCGTGGCTTTACAGCCTTCACACAGATCGCCATTACGGCAGTATGTCTGAACATGTTAGCACATGCCTGATAATTAAAATAAAAGACAAAGCAAAGACTGCGGAGCGTACAAAATACAATGTTACAAAAACATATAAACACCTAACCGATTACCATTTGGGTTTGAGGCGACATTGATACGGCGAAGCTACATGCTACATACTACAAGCTAGAGATAGCTTTATCAGGAAAAACACCACTAAATAAAAACGTACAGCTTCAAAATTGGATGTGTCCTCACTGGCCTGGTCCCGGATGGTTGGTATTGATCCCGGGTTTAGCATTAGTTTGGAGGCATATCCGTGTTGGACTTGAGAGAAGTTCATAAACATGTCCGTCTTAAAATGTTTGGAACACACCAACAGAAATCTGCCGTGGTCTTCTGGCACATGTCCCTTGAAAATGAAGTCTAGCCACAGATTATTTTCTTTTTCCACTGATGGCATTGCATGCAGTACCATTTCTAGAGTATTGCAGCCAACAACAGCACAATGTTTAACTGGCTTAGACATCCTGGCAAGAGCAGGCAAAAACACAGATGTTGATGGTTGATTTAGCCTGCCGATAGCCTATATGCGAATGAGAGGTTTGGCAATGCACGTGGCCGTGGCTCATTCCCCTGATAGGTGGAGAGTTGACCAATAAGCGGAGCACGTCTTTGTGACGTAGAAAAGTATTGAAATCTGGATCCGTTTTTTTCAGATCCGTTGCAGCCCCTTTTTTTTAGAGATTTGGCTAAGGACGAAAATAGAGAGGGTTGTGTTTTCTGACACTTGGTGAGTTCCCTGGAACACCGGGGACACATATTCATGTATAAAAGACGTACAAAGGTGCATTTTGCATGATAGGTCCCCTTTAAGGCAAGTAAATTACATTAGAACATTGAGTTGTATTGACTTCACCATTGGAACCATTTTTACAGTGTAGGTTTGCAATCATGAATTTGATCATCAGCTGAATCACCGCCCTAATAGCCATTGCTATATACGGCTTCCTGTTCTGCTCCATTTGTGGGCAAGTGTCATTGTTTCAAAGTCACCTTAGAGTAAGAGGAGAAAGAGTTGTGGTGTTAAGGGACCAGAACAAATAGAATATGTATCTTAGCTGGTCTATGACTTCAATGTTCCAGGGGGATGTTACAGTCACAGAGATGAATGAGAGAATATGTTCAATAATAGATGCTTGTACAATGTTATTTTGGGACAATTTCATAATCCAAATTCATTCAATTTAAAGGTCCCACGTCAAGGCCATTTCTACTGATGATAATTCCATTGTTGAGGTCTACTAGAATAGATTTACATTGTTCAATATTCCAAAATCATTGGTTTTCTCATACAGCATCTCTGTATAGTATGTGTATTCACTCTCTCTCCTAAACGCCTTGTTGAGCCCACTGTGCTCTGATGTGTGTTTATGTGTTACAATGGCATTTGTTAGCAACCAGAAAACGACACCAGTAATGACAAACAGATGAGAATGCTGCATGGGGTCTGGGTGCCGTGTTGGCGGGACCTTGCGGGGCTCGCTGCTCCGCCCTTTGACATTTGAGGAGCCGACAGTGTGAGCGGTATTACTGGTGTCAGTTCCTGGTTGCTGCGTGGGGTCTGCGAGACAGCGAGACAAGGCGAAACTCAGCCTGAACTCAGCCTGAGCACACACGTGACGTGAGTGTTTTGCGAAATGTGAGTGGAGATCCACACAGCTGCAGCTGACAAAAGATAAGGCTGAGTGTGCCGGTGAAACTCCGGAGTATCGCGGCTGAGAAAATATATTGCTGAGTGAGTGTGTGTGAGGAGCTCCACTGATTGGTCCATTTGGGTATGGTCACCACTATACCCAGGAAGAAAAAAATGGAAAAAGAAAAATATCCAACGAGGCGTTCTGGGGCAGCATAGACAGGTATTTTCTGTGTTAGAGTTTTACTCGCTATAGGGTGCATACCTGCCAACCCTACCGATTTCGGCGGTAGTCTACCGCTTTTGACATGTTTCTACCGCCTACCGATTTAGCTGGCTTTTCCTACAGAATTTCTTTCTTCCCAAATTATAAGAAATAAAAATAACACTCCATATACACTGGACTCGACTTTTAGCGGAAACCGATTGCAGCGTGTCTGTGATCCCATCATACAAACAGTCCTCTGTGTTTCTGAAAGAGAAACAACGTGCAGAGGAAGGGCAGGGGCGCCGCCAGGGATTTTGGGCCCCATGAAAATATATCACATTGGGCCCCACCTGATACGATGGGCTCGTAAGAACTCAGATGCTCGATTCTGTTGCTTGGTAATACTCTTTATTGGAAATAAACCAAAGCTATCAATGACTTCTAGGTTCTACTAGGACTCTCCATGGAATCACTAGGATCTACTAGGTACTGTAATATCGATCTCTGGTAAACAGGCATGGATCTAACGATAACACAAGACGAACCAACACCAGACAAAGGGAGAGAAGGACTAAATATACATATTAGGTAATGGGGCACAGGTGGACACAATCAGGGGCGGGAACAACAATCAGTCTAGCAGGTGCCACACGGACAGGAAGTGCCGACACCTGGAGAGAGAGAGAGTATAGTGATTATTATCAACAGACCGACAAAACACTAAAACACAACAGCTAACAGCATACTAGCACTAAACCCTGACACCACCACCAGGCCCAGGCCACACCAACCAAGCACAATGCTGTAACCACACCTCCAGAACCCAACCGACTCATTGATGCTTTAAATAACTCCTACCTGTACAGGCTTGCATCTATCTTGTAGTCCAATACTAACTGCACAATATTTACTGACACTGAGCGGTGAACATATAACACTGTGCAGACGTGCAACATTCTACTGCAGTATAATTCACTATTTGATATAACACTCTCAATAGTCATCTTTCATGCTGTACATGACTTTTTTAATAACATTTTTGAATGGAACATTCAAAAATGTTATGTCTATACCTGATATAAGACATAATAACTTCAGAAGTAACACTGCAGTGAGATATCGGGTCTTGTTTTTAAACAATGTATTATCTTGTTAATTTAAAAAAAAATCTTATTTTGAGTTGTATCTCAGATGAAACTTCTTTATTTTTTTTAAATATTTATTGGAAAATCACAAAATAGAAAACTTTTGAGCATTTGCGGCTTATAATGTAACAACTGTGGCAGCGGGGTGTGGTTAGGGTGCCGGTTGCTGGAGTGAACACCAATATTATCATTTAATATATATATAACAACAAAATAACATAAGCAGCAGATTTTTTAATTAAATATACATACAAACTACAAAATAAGCGGGTATTAAACGGACAACAAAACGGAAATGGAAATGAAAAGGCCTGATGGTGGCGCTAAATCAGAGCCTATTACCTGTTCTCAGTATTTTTCTCATCATGCATCTTCTGTGTAGTGATCCAATATCGTTACCATAGCCTTGCCCTTTAACAGTTATTACGAGCCCTGGCTCAGCCTTACTCACCAAGAGCCCAGCGCCTAGCCTTCTTACAGGCAAAGTCACTGATCAAGTCCTTGAAGTCCAGCTTTCTAGCCAACTGGCTTTCAATGGACAGCATGGCAAGACTGCAAAGCATTATGGGGGGTCAGGGCTGCGGAGCCTAAAGATGGATCTGTTGGTCCTGGCACCAGGGGAGGGACAACTGATTTAGTATGAATAGCTGCTAAAAATGTACCTGCATTTATTAAATGTCAGCTAAAAGAGGAGTGAAATGAAAAACCTCTGAATTTTCTAACCTAACCAGCAAAAAATTACAATTATTATTTACAATGGACTACGCTCAGCTAAGAGACTAATTTCCACCACTCATGGACCACACCCACCTTTTCTTTTGAAAAACTGGGTGACATACTGTCGCCCTTTAGTCCCTCTCTCTTTCTCTCCTTTCTTTTCTTTCTTGAAAGCCTGACTTTGTTAGTCGTTGAGACATCGTACACACGCAGACCCGGCGCCAGAACAAATTTAAAGGGAGGGCATATGATTTTCATGGGAGGGCACACAAAACCGTCATGTGCTGCGGGCCTGCGGCATAATATATATCAAACAGCAAGGCCAACGGCATTGCGCAAAGACGCACACTTATCGCAAATACATACACAAATAAAGGGCAACATAGAAACCACTTTGAAACATTGTGTGCGTGGCAGCACAAACACTGGTAAATCACGAGCAAGGCACACTAGTTAAGGATGGCAGCTTCCTCATCGTTGCACTCGGAGAGAAATAGTAGAGACGGAGACGATTAACTGCTGTTAGTTCTATTATGGCATTTTGCATGTCATGAGAGGTGTATGTTGCTATGTGGGGAATGCTTTCCATTATTTTGGCCAACTTTGCATCTTTGTGCAGCGTATACTCAAACAGCGATAGGAAGAGCCCACTGCCTGACTCGGACATGCTGTGGAGTAGTGTTAATTTCGTTGACTAAAACTATGACGAAATATGTTCGTCAACGACCTTTTTTTCCATGACGAAAACAAGACGATGACGAGACGGCACCGACGGCAGTAAACAATAACTAACGAAATCATCATGCAATATCCTTGACGAAAAGTGACGAGACGAAAATGTAGTTTACTAAATAAAAACTATGCCAAAATCTCTCTTTACTTTCGTTGACGAAAAATGAGGAGACAAAATATTATCAAAGATAACGTTACATCTCTGATAGTCAGTTTTTCTCCCAGCAGTTCCATTTCCGGTGCTGCGGCTGGGCAGCAGCTGTGTGTCTGTGGTGCGCGCGGTGGTAGATTTGAATTACACCGGGCAGCGGCAAAATATGAACTGTCAGGAAGACTCGGGTCTAACTCATGGTCTAACTAACCTTATTTAACAGAAAATAAAATGGCAACAACAGGGCTTGGGAGCAGTGGTTGCACTCGCGTTAATCGAATACCCCCCCGTCAGAGTGATTGATAAATTGTGCACTCGACGGATAATAATGGATTATGACGGAAATGTTACGATCCTGTCCGTCAAAATGACTGACAACGAAAAAGTCTAAAGCCACCACTGCTTGGGTGAAAGAAACGATGTGATATTATTTTGAGCCCATTTTCGCTACAATGAGGCGGAGAAAAAGCATTGTTTTATCAGAAGGGAAGCAATGTGGCCATAACACAGCTGGTAAAAACACCACAAACCTGACCAGATACTCTCTGCAAAGCTGCATTCTTAATCATTCAACCTGTGTTTTTCATCAAATAAGGACAAGATATAATCTTATTGTGAAATACGTTTGACTAAAATGACAAATTATTGGTTTTGGCTAGACTAGTTTGACTGAAATGTTCTATATAATCTGATGACTAAAAAAGACTCAACAGTTTTCATTGACAAAAAGTAGACTAAAATAATTAGTTTTCTTTGACTAAAATACGACTAAAATGCTCAGACTTGTAGTCGACTAAATCTTGACTAAAATGTTTACTGTTTTAGTCGACTAAAATAAGACTAAAATGCTCAGACTAAAATGCTCAGACTTTTAGTCGACTAAAACTTGACTAAATAAAAACAGGATGAAGGTGACTAAATATGACAAACTAAAAAGGAAATTTAACACAGGACTAAGACTAAAACTAAATAAAAAAATAGCTGACGAAATTAACACTACTGTGGAGTGAATCGTGGTCACCTCTGAGAGGGAGTTGGTTGACAGCTAAAAAAGCTATAATATCAACGACAGCTGACACGTAATAATGGCCAGCTGATCTGTGTGCACCAAAGTACTAATTTCCTTATTTGTTTCCTCGCGTATCCGTCTCTCTCTCCACAAACTCTCACATGAAATGTGTTCTTTTGATGCGGCATGGCTTAGCCGTCCTTTATCAGTCTGTAATGCGTGTTTCCAGTCGCAAAAACCTTTGACAGTACACATCAGATGAAGACGTATTTACTTTAAACTGTCTACAGGGGAAACAAAAAGCTGCGTCTGCTTTTAAGGAATCTTCAAGCCATGGTCTGTTGTTGTACCATGCAGTGGCAAAAGTGCGCTTCTTTCCTGAAAACAATCTCCCTGGATAACGATCCAGTTTCACCTGGTTGGGTTTATTAACCCCAAGATCATCTGGGGCTGTTTCGGTTGCTGGCCCAATAGTATGTTGATGTGCTGCAAGGTAGCGTCTGTAGTGGAGGCACCGGCACGGAGGAGACGGAGGAGGAGGAGGAGGAGGAGGAGGAGGAGGAGGAGGAGGAGGAGGAGGAGGAGGAGGAGGAGGAGGAGGAGGAGTCAAGGCTCGCTAACTCAGCCCCGGGGTTTGCCGAGGTCCAGCTTGTGACATTAAGGCGTGCTGCTGCAACGGCAGGTGCAGGGTCGCCAGCAGCACCATCGGCTGCAGTTATTTCTTCGCTATTTCGTTTAAATAAATCCTTAGACCTTTTAAGCCAATTTCTGATGTCCATTTTGTAATTCAAACAGAAATGGGAGTCTACAGAATGCACAATAAACAATAAACAAATCCAGAATAGGCGGCAGAGTGTGACGCTGTGATTGGTCTAAATGTGGACGAATCACAAATCACAAATCACAGACACATGAATTTATTTGACGTAGCCTGGATTTTTTTCCCTGGCCCTCCCACGGTGCCGGGCATGTACAAAAGTAAGTACTAGCATCCCTCCTCACATGCTCTCACTCTCTGCTAGAAAGGGCCGGTGCCGCACAGCGTTTGTAGGCAGGACCAAACCATTACAATATTACAAATAGAGGGGGGTGTTTGATGCTTTGGATAATTAACTTTTGGAAGAAAATAAGTTAAATTAATCGTACGTTTAGTGAGTACATTATCAATATGATATTATATTAAAGTTAATTATTGATGATTGATGAAAGGTTACTTAAACATTTTGTTTAATGTTCTAAAAATGTTTTGGGCCCCTGTCAGTCACGGGCCCTTAGAATCATCCTAACTTTTCACCCCCTTACACAGGGGACTGTACACAGCCGGGACTGCGGTCAAGCCAGCCTCCACTTCGGAAAACACAGTCAAGCCAGCCTGCCGCAGTCCCCCGGGACTGATAATAGTCAGTCATCACTCCCAAATGAGTTTAGGGGAACAGAGACGAGGCATTTGAGTCCTGCAGGGTTTCCCCGTTAATATCAGTGTCTCGAAAACACATGTTGGCGACTGAAAGACATCCAGTGTTTGGTCTTTTCCGGAAACATCCTACAGTGTCTTAACTGAAAGAGGACCACAAACACATACATATACATTATATTATATATAATAACATTTTGAGATTTTGGGATATTTATCTCCAATTCTTTCACTTTTTCTGACATTTTCAACACCAAACATGTCGTTAATGTTTCTGTTTAGTGAACTACAGCAATCTGAAAGCTTGTAGGCCTACATTATTTATATCACACTGCAAAAACATGCAGGAAATTACTTTTTTAATGCAGTATTTTCTGATTTATGGCGGAACACAAAGATATATCGCTCTGTGCAAACCTTTGACTCTAATATGTCAACAACATGAAACAAGAATATGAACCTGGCTTTATCCAATGTTCACACAAGAGTCCTACATCCTGACACATCCTTCATCTACACTGTCTCAACTGAAAGAGGACCAGACACACATTACAGATATAATAAAATGTGGAGACTTTGGGATATTTATCTCCCATTCTTTTACTTTTGAATATTTTACAGACCAAACATGTCGTTGATGTCACTGTTTACCAAACTAACACTTTTTCTGAAAAATGCATACAATTATGCAATATATGTTAAATACATGGTTTTTACATGTAATTACTGGGGTTCCATTTCTTCTGATTAACTAGTGTGGGCGTGCACATTTGCCACATGCAAACCTTTTGGATTTGGAAAGGTTGGCATGTATGTACTGCAGGGTGTACTTTGAGGGTTATTGACTCTGCAGACCGTTTACATGCAGAAAAAGCTACATAACACACAAGGGGACGGGTAATAACCGGAAAAGCATGACATGGGACCTTTAAGACTTGTAATTCTGAAATAAATTCACTGTTTTGGGTCTTACAACCAATCATACAATCTCCTCTTTTACATTTTAAAAGACAGAAAAAATGTATCACCTTATCCTTTTCACTTTCTCTGCTTTTTGTAAAAGAATGGAGGAAAAATAAAGTATGTCCCAATACAGAGAACAGGAAAATCACTTTTATAACACACGGGATATTTAAATCTTTTGGATTTACATTTAAAATATAAATACATTATTCATGTCATAAAAAATAATGTTAACCATAATGTATCTATTGTTGTTCGATATACTGCATTCTTATTTGTTTACCTTTTAATGTCAATTCCTTTTGATAAAGGAAAAAGTCTTCTTGGTTTTTACTGTATAAACAGTGTTTTTGTGTTAAGTCAACCTAATCTGCTCAAGTTGGTCTCCAACCATTGATTTATAAAGTTTGAATAAAAAAATAATGATCAATTATACATAAACACTTATTTGGTCTGATTGCTAGTATTTTTTCTTTTGAAAAACTGGGTGACATACTGTCGCCCTTTAGTCCCTCTCTCGTGTCTTTCTCTCCTTTCTTTTCTTTCTTGAAAGCCTGACTTTGTTAGTCGTTGACACATCGTACACACATAAGTACTAGCATAAGTACTAGCATCCCTCCTCACATGCTCTCACTCTCTAGAAAGTGTGGTGCCGCACAGCGTTTGGAGGCAGGACCAAACCATTACATGTAAATAGATGGGGGTGTTCGATGCTTTGGATAATTAACTTTTGGAAGAAAATAAGTTAAATGAATCGTAAGTTTAGTGTGTACATCAATATGACGTTATATTAATGTTAATTATTAATGATTGATGAAAGGTTACTTAAACATGTTTTCTTAATGTTCTAAAAATATTTGGGGCCCCTGTCAGTCACGGGCCCTTAGAATCGTCCTAACTTTTCACCACCTTACGGCACCCCTGACTGTAGCCAATATATTGTTATCATAAGTTATGCTTCAGTTAGGTCTACCTAAAGGGGACCTATCATGCAAAATGCACTTTTGGACGCCCTCTGCTCGAGTTCAGGGCGTTCTGAGCTGAATAAGGCGTTCTGCGCAAATGACGGCAAGACGCCCCCCTGGTGGAAACGCTGATTGTAACCTTCACACATTGATAAAATATCTCAGTTTTTTTGTTCTGATTGTTCTTAGCTCCACGACAACCTACTGGAGTGATTTAATGGTGTACTTAAAAGAGTAGAAGAGTTTCAGAGTTCAGGTTTAAACCAAAACAGCAGCTGTAAATGCAGTTATTAACATCTTGTAACACCATCATACCCTTGAGGACAGTCCTCAAGAACTATACATTATGTTGTTGTTATACACTAACTCCATGAGTGAGTCCTCCATCTTCTTGTTGTAAAGGATAACTGGGTAATGCACTCTCAAAAATCCCTTGTATGGCACACTTAAAGTGGACCTATCATGCTACATTTGAATAATATATTGTAGGGCCATACCTATATAAAACATGTCTGTGAAGTTTTTTTTTCAAAATACCAAACAGATCATGCATTTTAGCCATGCCTCATTTCACTATATTTGCTCTATTCCAACCCTGTCTTCACAAGGGCTGATTATGTGGCAAATGAGCTGCAGCTGACCACGCCCCCTCCCAAAGGAGGGGGGCGAGGCACGAGCGTCATGTTACCATGCTGTTACCATGCTGTTACCATGCTGTTACCATGCCACGCCACCTCTCATTCTCCTGATAGGTGGAGAGTTGCCCATATAGGCGGAGCACCCTGTTTCTGACTTCAGAACAATTTCAAATCTGTATCAGTCCGTATCAGATCCGTTGCAGCCCCATTTTTAGAGATTTGGGTACGGAGGAAAAGAGAGAGGGTTGTGTTTTCTGACACTTTGTGAGTTCCCTGACACACCGGGGACACATATTCATGTATAAAAGACGTACAAAAGTGCATTTTGCATGATAGGGCCCCTTTAAGGGAAAAATCTATAATTTCAGTGTTTTCTCTGGCCTAATGCCTTTCTGTTTCCTAATTTTACTTCGCTGCCACTGTCTGCTCTACATACCGTACACTTACTGCATGCCTGTCTATCCTGAAAGAGAGATTTCTTAAAATCTAGCAATTTTTTTTAATATATAAATATATTGTGGCATTTCTCCTTAACCAAATCCCATGCCTAAGTAAAGATAATTTATGTTGCAAGGACGGAAAATGTGTCCTTTGTCCTATTTAATGGAATTGTCTTGACTTGATGTTAGTCTGATGACACAGACAGAAACAATGTGTTCTGCTATAGAAGTACCCATGTGGCCTGTTTGATTTAATGCAGGGTTGTACACAACTTGTTGCACTGACCTTTGACAAATTAGATATATGGAATGTTGCTCAAATACATCTCCACCAGTCTTTGATGATATCAACAATGATTGAGGCAAACACTATCAGTGATGAGGGAAACCTGTAAGCCCCTCTCTAGCTATAATGCTAAGCAAGTCACACATCAAGGAAAACATCTCATCAAACATTTATGATATCAGCTCCGTAGCAAAGCCATTTGAATATGCCGAGCCCCAGGCATAATTACAACCCCTGATGATAAATAATCTCTTCAGCAAAGTTAGAGGGACACATTTCAGGCATTATGTTTCTCTCAGCAAATACACGTGATGGGGTAATTAATAGCAGCATGAAAATCATAACACAATTGCTTAGTTAATAAACCGTCTCACCAGGGTGGATTCCAGCAAGCACACTATATTTTTGTACATTTGATGCTGTAAACCCAATGCCTTCACTCTGTGTGTTTAATCTAATAATATTGAACAACAGGTAGCAGAAGATAAAATATGTAATGAAATCAAATGTGTTGTGTGCCTACAGAGATAATTGTTGCCATGGTTGGAGCTTCTGGAGCGAAGGGGATTGAGATATTTAAGAGATAAATAAAAGATAAAAACAGCTAATTTATATTATTTGTCTATACCTGATGGCCAGCATTTGACACTGCTGGTTATTTTAGTTATTTAGTTATTTTTAATAAGCAAAATAAAGTTATTAGTTAGTTATTCATAAATACTTACTTTGAAACGGTCTTAAGGCCATCAGCAAATTGAGTCATAACTATTCAGACATTGCTCCAGATAACAGAAAAAAGATAACAGAAAAAACAACAAAACACGTAACAACAAACAACTAAACAAAACATAACGGGGGGGAGGGGTGGATACAAGGATGATTTCCTAAGACAGCTGGTTGTGACATACACAGGACATTACATACACAATACATTACACAGGAGATGCCATATTGACAGGGTCAGATACTGTAGGAGAGCTGCGGACAGTGAACCGTAATCCTCTTGTCTCCCCTCAAAATCCCCCAGCAGAGAAGCTGCACGCCCATATTCAGTAGGTCAGATACTCCCTCAACCATCAGTCCCTAGTAAAGCAGGCTGGTTTGCGTTCCTTCTAGGACGAGTCTTTTTGTGGCTAAACAGCCCAATGTCCAGAGCCGATCGCCAGTCCTTGCAACTTTGCCATCTGGCTTGAGACCCAGTAGGCATGCAATGGAACATGTAGGGAAATTAACTTTTAAAGATTCAGACATTAATGATATTACTTCTGACCAAAGTTGTTTTACCGCTGGGCATTCCCAGAGTAGGTGCAACAATGTACCTCGCTTGCCACATTCATGCCAGCATAGGTCTCTGTGTTTATTGTCCATCTTGGATTTTGTAACAGGGGTAAGGGTTTACAAAGAAGTAAGTCTTCTTTGTAAATGTCAGTATTTCATTATAACTTACATGGTCCAGATGCTTTTGCAGCTTTTTTACCAAAGGTCGAAGATCAAATAGGACATTAGGTATTTTGCACTTCCTGGTAAACCAAAAGTTATTATTTTTTAAATGTTTTGTAAGATCTTTAAATTAGAGCCGGGACTCGATTAAAAAAATTAATCTAATTAATTAGAGGCTTTGTAATTAATTAATCGAAATTAATCGCATTTTTAATCGCATTTTTAAAAATCGCATTTTTAAGCACAGGGCCATCTAAGCTAATGTACAGATGGCCCTGAGCCCAATAGAGATTGCCCTGAAAAATGCACGCGGACGAAATGGCACGAAATGATGAAGGCAAATGCCTTCCCAGATGGAAACAAGTAGAAAACATTACATTCAGTTATAACTGCCAAAACAAACATTATTTACACTATTATGGCCCCTGTTAAAAATGTTTGTAATGTTAACTACTGTAAGTTGGTCGAACGAATGCCTCCTCATCCGGAAGCTGACCGAGCAGACCCGAGCAGCAGTCGAGAGGAGCCGAGCGCATCCGCGAAGCACACGTCAGAGTTCCCGTTAGCCGGCATATCTAAATATCTTCGGTCAAAATAATTTCCCTTTAGAGCAATAGAGAGGCGAAGTCCCTCCCTTTCCGGGAGCCTCCATGGGACCCCGGAAGCGTAACATTATACATTGAAGTCAATGGAGAGAGAAAGGTTATCTTTTGATCGCGTTTGAATTGTGCCACGAATGACACATATGATGTTTGTCAATTTAAAAGAATATTTTGCAAGTCAAAAAAATTAAAATGTGTCGTAAAACTGTGAAGTTACACATTTTTTTGTGTGAAACCGCTGAGTGAACTACAGGTCTCTTGGTCTCGCACAATACGCGTCACCATCACAAAGATGGCCGTCACGTTAGCAAATTTCACCTGTTTCTTTCAGAATGAGAATAAAAGTATAAAACGAGGTGACTACAAGTCTGGACACGTTGAGAGCTGTACATACACGAAAGGGGAGTTATTTGGTTCTGTAAGAGCAGCGGGACCGGCTTTACAAGATGTTGGTGAGTAATATGAGTGCAATGTGTAACGTTAATGTCAGCTAGCTAACATTAGCTAACAAGGTACACTAACGTGTTTTGTTTCAGTAACTAGTGTTCTCCTTTAGAACTTCGTGGTCTGTGTGTATGCTGTGGATAACATTAGTGTTCACAAGAACAAGGTACACTCCCGTGTTTTGTTTTAGTTGCTCTTCAGATTGAAGCGGCCAGTTTTATATCGACTATACTGTATGTGTGATCTCCTTTTACATCTCGTTGTGTCATTTGAGTTTATTTGCTGTGTGTAGATTCAAGGGTTTTGGTTATCTTGTCAATTTCTTTGGTTATCCAGGCACAGCTGTGTGTGACTCCCTCGGGTACACTGGTATGTGTTTTCCTAATGTAGAGAGCATTGATTAATTAATAAACTACACACTGAGTCTAGATCCTGACCAAATCCTTTTTTATTGTTGATCAAATGTTTTTCAAAAATGTATTCATACACATTTAGAAAAATACAATGTACAATCACAACCAATACAACACACATTACAAAACATACAGAAAAAACAAACAACAATAACAATCAGACAAAACTGGAAAAATAACCCCTCCCACCCCCAGATCCAGACCATCCTTGTATTATTGCTCATTCAATCTATTATAGCATGCTAACAAACATGGTACTTACTTTATTTGTACAGATCTGCATGGGAGGCGATGGCGCGATGCAGAGCGCTGTCTGTGATTGTGCACGGGGGATGTACAAATGCAGCCACGCTGCAGCATTGGCAATATGTGCCATGTGGCAGATCAGCTCCACAGATGTTGAGTGCCAGTGGAGGAAGCCTGGCACTTCCAAAGTAGTCCAGCCGGTGT
Source organism: Pseudochaenichthys georgianus (assembly GCF_902827115.2). Lineage (NCBI taxonomy): Eukaryota > Metazoa > Chordata > Actinopteri > Perciformes > Channichthyidae > Pseudochaenichthys > Pseudochaenichthys georgianus. Next base: position 10,682,527 of record NC_047522.1, on the reverse strand, counting down.
CTCAACTTTACCAACAGTGAGAGGAGACATACAACCCACTGGCCAGAGACATCGTCACTCAGGATGTAGACTGGTTCAGGTCTGCACTGAGAGGCGCACAGTGTGGCATGGCATGGCTTCACCTGAGCCAGAGCCGCGGCCTCAACATCAGGCCATTGTCACCGTGCCGGAGCTGGTGAAGGGGCATGGGGGCTTGAGGCAATTCTTGCCTCAATGCGACTGAGCAGAGACCAGCAAGCTGCCATCCAGACAGCCACCGGAGGACAGCGGACAAAGTGGCAGTTACACAGGCGGGGCAGGTTGACAGCCAGCAAGTTTGGTGCTGTGCTGCGGTCGGGACTTTCATCCACTCCATGCGCGTCCCTCATGAAGAGGGTGCTCGGGGGGTACAACTTGGATGGAGTCATGGCTGTCAACTGGGGGGTTGTAAACGAGGCCGAAGGGGTGAAGGCTTTTGTGCAGGCCTATCAGGAGACAGTGTTCGAGTCTGGTCTCTTTGTGAGTGAGTCGGTGTTTTGGGAGCATCCCCCGATGGACTTGTGCAGCCATCTGCCCTGCTGGAGGTGAAGTGTCCACCATCATTATATAGGATATATATATTTGTATACATATCTGTAAATTGTATAATTTTATTTGATTTAAAAGTATTTTTGATCTCTGTCTATAAACACAAACTGAGTAAGATTGACAATAAAGTTGACTTTGAAAAATATATATATTCTTTATGAAAATAGTTGACTGTTGGAGAAATGAATCCAAATGAAACGTTGGACTGAACTACAACTACGCCTTTAAATCTCTACGGACTGTTTTTCAGTGGGATGGCAAGTTCATATCTTTAAACATTTAGTAGTTTTTTCTCAGAACAGATTTGATTTTCTGAAGTTAATTTAACTTAACCATGTAAGGTCATTATTAAAAAGGGACAATCAATTTGTTTAGGGTTGAATAAAATAATGATAAACATTTCATTTGGATAATTTACTGACAGAATAAGAAACTCAATGATGCTCTACTCACCTGTTCCTTTTTATAAAGTGAAACGATAGATTTTAGTAAACTTAAAAACAACCTTCTCCAAAAGCTATCAAGGAATATACCGAATACTTGTTTTAGAACTTTATTACATATTTTTATATAAATAGTTTGAGTGATCCATAATTGACAGAAGCTGGTGTTTACACTGACCTGTTACTCATATATTAATGTCTTTGTAACTTCAGTAAACCACGACCTCACTCATTTCTTTCATTCATCACGGTTCAGTAACCTAAGTGACACATGAACCAGTTTAATCATTATAATAACGTAGGATTGCAACTCTTTGAAACTGTAGGTGGCTCTTAAAAGAGCCGTTGTATTTGGGTGTGCTGGTCTCAGGTCAGTCTAAGCCCTCTCTCCGCGGATGCGGCGCGCCAGCTGGATGTCCTTGGGCATGAACCTCTTTGCTTGGTTCATCTTACTGGGGGCAGCTACATGGATGTCGGTGCAGTCCACAGTCATTGTGCAGTTGAAGGCAGAATGAATTTATTATTGATTCCGAATGAAGCACAACTTCATGTCATACAATACATTGACTTTATTTGTAATTGTGTAAAAAAATAAAGCATTGATTAGCAAGCAGGACCTGCAGGAACAGAGTACGGTGATGGATGGAGCTGGGAAGAGAGAAGAATAAAGAAAACAGATCAACTTCATTATCGGATATTAAAAATTCAATTTCAAAACAAGTTGCCGCTCCTACAGTTTTCTAGTATGTAAAGATGATTTCACTTGACCTATGCACAATATCACACTCAATACATGTGTGTCTCTGGGGGTGCATTGTGCCTTTGATGTATATAAATAATATACCATAACCAAATACTATTATGTACAGTGGAAATCAGGTTACCAGAGCAGGTCAGTGTGAATGTTCCTCAGGGTCTCAGCAGTTACAGGTGAGGGAAAGGAAATAAAAGAGAAAAAGGTCAGTAACAACACTTTAAAGTAACAACACTTTGAATAATTTTCTCTCAGTAATCACTCAACTACTGTCTTTCCAACAAACAGATTGACTTACTGTCATCACAATGAAACACGTCCAGAAGAATGTCATGCAAAGCTATCAGTACTTGAGATTATATTGGCCCCAAAAAGAACCTTGAAAAGGACATGTGTGTGTGTTTGGTAAGATGAAGTGTGTGTGTGTGTGTGTGTGTGTGTGTGTGTGTGTGTGTGTGTGTGTGTGTGTGTGTGTGTGTGTGTGTGTGTGTGTGTGTGTGTGTGTGTGTGTGTGTGTGTGTGTGTGTGTGTGTGTTATATCTTGGTCAGGGAGTGTATTGTGTGTGTCAGGGTGTCTGGGAAAGTGTATGTGTGTGTGTGTTGATATCTTGGTCAGGGAGTGTAGTGTGTGTGTGTGTGTGTGTGTGTGTGTGTGTCAGGGTGTCTGGGAAAGTGTATGTAAGAAGGTTTATATATATAGGATTACTTTAAAACAGTCCCAAATAATACATGTTCACTTCAATACAGTTCAAGATAATACCTGTTTACTTTAATACAGTTTAGAACAATATCTGTTTGCTTTAGTTTACTTCATGTAATAAAATAATAATGTCATGGTAAGGCTACCATCACTAAAGTAATGTAATGCTAACTAACGTGCTCGCTACTCGTCGCTACTAGCTAGGTAGCTAGCTTGACTGTGTTCCATGCACAACATGTGTATTACCTGAGATGTCTGATCCGGCGACTCCTGGTCCTTTCATCAGACGGGAAGCGATAGAACGAGCAAGTGGTATGATCACTTATGTGATTACAACCTGGTACAAAGCACACAGGCATCTTGTAAAAGTGAATTTATTTTTAGCAATCTCTTATTTATTGGAGGGAATAAATCAGTTATGAGATCTTCTTCTTCTTCGCTTTAATTACGAGTCGCAACCACTTGGAGCATTATCGCCTGTGACATCACTTACGCGAGCCAGAATGGGATTTGGGATTTGTAGTCTTTGTAGTCGCGTATTTTCCATAGTCTTATATTTCAACAGTTTTACGACAAAATGTGACTTTTTTGACATGGAACTTATTGTTTAAGATTGACAAACATCATATGTGTAGTTCGTGGCACAATTCAAACGGGATCAAAAGATACGTGTTCTCTCTCCATTGAATTCAATGTTAATTTTTCGCTTCCGGGGTCCCATGGGCCGGAAGTAGATGGGCGTGACTTCGCCTCTCTATTCCGCTTCAGTTGCGCCACTTATGTGACAGACAAGAAGAGTCAACTCTAATGTCTAACACTTAATGTGGAGAAAGAGATGTCCTGTATGGGTTGATTGTGCGTTGATCTGTTGGTAATGCCTCGGGGTTCCGGTGGGCATGTAAACAAATGCATAATGCTGCGCTATACTTTGTGGCCTCATCCGGTTGCATAGCGACACTTATTGTGTAGGTGTCTTTTAATAAGCAGGTAGTCATATCATTAGCTAGAACTAGCTGGATCTGATCGATATGGACATAAACGCGAGTGAAGTCTAATCTGACGGGAGAGAGAGATCAGCTGCTGCTGACGAGTCGAGACTCGACACGCAGCTCTGCATAACCACATGCAGCGGTGAGCGGAACAAAACACACACTTCAGGTTAGAATATCACACGTAGCTATTTTAATTACCTCTCAAACTACCTGAACTAGTTATACTGTAGATATGTTTAGTTTTACTGTCGGGTCACTCATTACTAGATCCGCGAGCTGCATGATACTGGCATAATAGATTGCAGCAGGTGAGGCTTCATTGCCCGAGCTAAATGCTAGATGGCCCCGGGCCATCGGGCAGTCCTTCATGTCGAGCCCCCAGTGAGCCAGTGAGTTGGTTATTCTCTCAGACGTGGACTGACTTACCCTGGCCCTGAAAGCAGTCGTCTGGTTGAGTGTGGGTTGGGTCAGGGTGTGGTTCCTTGCACTCGGAGTCGGGCTAACGTCCACGCTAGCTGCTACATGCTAGCTGCTACATGCTAGCTGCTACATGCTTTGCATTTAGGTGATACTTTAGGCTTGATGTGCTGCGGTGATATGCACATTACTTTTTGCATAATTTGCACACAACCGTGCTCTTGTCGACGCTTCCATCCGTCCGTTTTTTAAAACAAAATGTCCCATCCACGGGGCCGACCAAAGCGGTCTCATCAGCTTGTTCGTTCATGTTTGACCAGTGGCGGCCGGCCCATAGGGGCGCTAGGGGCGCCGCCCCACCTCTTGCCAGATACAAAATAAAAAAAAATATTAAATAAAAAAAAATATATTTAAAAAAAATATATTTAAAAAAAAATATATTTTATATTTTAATTTTTAATGAACAAGGTAAATATCATACAATTAGTATCACAAAAATGTATAATCTACGATACAATCTCGTTTAAAATTGTGTTACGATGTCTAAAGTTACTGATAAGTCACCTGTTTCCTGCCTGGCCTTGCCCATGGCATTAGTTTATCATTACGGGGCAGAGCCCCCGAGCGAAACAGCAGCAACCAGCAGGTTGCAAAAGTCTCAATAGTAAACTGTGCCGCCGAAACATAATTTCAGCCAATCAGCGCCGTCAAATATTTTGGTCACGTGGGCGCTCACATTGGCGCCCATGTTGCTTATGTGCGTGGACGTGATTTGTTTTTTAGACTCGTGAGTAACCAAGGTGACGCAGTATTTGGATGAGAATGGTGTGCAGGTGAAGTCGCTGGAGCCTCGGTCCGCCCAAGAGCTACTCTCCAATCCTTTTGAAAGGAGAAGTTTGGGAGATAAATTGATACTTAAAGACCTTGGACCGGACCAACCCGATTTGTATATATCACAGCAGGCTCGTGAAAAAGACAACACGTATCAACAAGGCTTCTCACATGGCTAGCTGGATGCAAACAGGTAAATGCTATCTTTTGTTTCACATGCTTGCTCTTCAAACAGCCGGGGACAGATACGATCTGTTCAGAAACTAGACAAAAGTTAAACAAGTACAAACCACAGACTGTCTGTGTCATGGAGAATACAGTCGCTGGTTTATTTGATCTGTAGGCCGTTGTTGTGAGTGTGTACGGTCGGAGCATATATAGCGTTAGCTTAGCCAAGCTCCATTCAGGGAACAAGCATTCTAAAAGGTTCTTCGCCTGCCGTCTGTCTGCAGACTTGTCAAAGCATTAATTCATGGTTTTTACTAACCGGTATCAGTATGTTGTTACGTCGGCATCATTTAGAAACGTGTATTACAATTTAATCACGGTAAAATATGTTCATGTTGTTGTAGCTCCCGAGCCAGCGCGTCTTGTTTGAATGATGCGAGTAAACACAGCTGACAGCTGCGGTGAAACTCGAGCGACTACAGCGATGCGATAGGAGCGTTTAGAGCGAAGCGAATATTCGCATCGCGTCCGGTCTGAACGCAGCATTAAAGCGAGCTCCACGCTGCACTGGAAACGCGCCATTACATCACCAGAAGTCCGAATTTAAGGGGTCATTTGTCCCAAAAAAAAAATATTTTCTCACTCTATCAATAGCCCCACCAAAAATATTTTCCACCAGCCGCCACTGTGTTTGACTATTGTTCACCGTGGTTTGTTGTTGTTTGAAGTCCCATGCTGAAGTCATGAACGTTAGTTGGTGCTCCAGTATAATCGGTACGCCTGAAACTCATCCAGTGAGAAACGTTCCGCCGTGCAAAAATAAGTGCGATTAAAGTGCGATTAAAATGCGTTAATTTTTTTAACGCGTTAATTTTTGTGTAATTAATTAATCTTAATTAACGCGTTAAAGTCCCGGCCCTACTTTAAATATTTCACCAAACCTTAACACAAGTTTAAGGAAACTGACATATGTGACGACAAGATATATTTTATATTAAACCTTACCATGCTCTAACCAGTTTATAGTCTTGGAAAATATTATTTTTATAAGCTACTTGAGGCAAATGGTGCAACAAAAATTACTTTTTCAACATAGTTTTTTGCCTCAACTTATTTTAGTTAGTTTACAACTAATTTTAATAAGTCTGTCAAACTGAAAAAGAAAAAAAAAATGTAACTTACAAATGTAAGTTACAAATATGTTTGAGTTCACTATAGTTAGAGTAACTCCAACACACTCTCACTCCCTAAGCGTCCAATAGCGACGTTTGGTCAGTGTCCGTGGCGTCCAATTGTGACGCTCCTAGGCTCCTTCAGCGTCATAAAGAGACGCAAATAGCTTTCAACTGATTGCAATGTAGTCCCATCTGCGTCGGGATTTGACGCTCATGGAAGCACGGCATTCGTTTATGTCGGCTGCCCTTAAAGGTAATGTGAGCGTCCATTCCCAGGAGTAAAGGATGGCAGAAGACACTACACTACCCAGAATCCCCAGCTATCGTTTGGACTACACCATGTGCTCTTGACAAACCCCGTGATAGTCCTCAAGCTCTGTGATTGGAGAGTGTGCTCCGAGGGTTAAGCCGATTCTCGAACAGCACTTGAAATGGGATGGAACCACGGCAGACTGTCCAAAACTGGATTTGAACGGGTCCACCGCGTCCCCCCCCCCCCCCCCCCCCCCCAGAACTACATATGCTTGCTATTCTGTTTCGCAACATGTTCTCTATGGCACGTCTCTACTGGGAGTTGTAGTTTTAAAAGACGTTTTCGTATTTCCCATAATAAGAAGTTGCCAGTATTAAACTGTGTACATCCCTGGAGGTTTAGGGGAAAGGAAACACTCACATTTAAAACATATAATTAATAAATGGGTGAAAATTGCTTGTGCCCATTATGGGCAGTATTACTATATATACCCACATGCCAGCTAAGGTCAGAAGAGCTTTATTTAACAGCTGGTCTTATGTGTGTGACCCCTGTGATAACATTACATTACATTAATTGATAAGCCTGAAACATGCACTTGTCATGGTTCAGAGGCACATTGTGCAAATATGGCAGTAGCCATCGATCAGCTTAAGATAAGATATACTTTATTGATCCCAAGTTGGAACATTTGCGTTACATCAGCATGTGTAACAGTTAAATATGCAGTTGTGTTTATTTGAAAATCATTTAGTATAATCACATAAATTCTGTGTTTTATATTCAACAATTCTGTGTTCTTTATTTATTGATTGTTCAATACCTGACAAGGCCGGAGATGAAATATCTACATACATCTATAAGAGTATAATACATTATGTATAATATCAGTTAAAATAAGTGCTTCAACATAGTTAACATTGCTGGAGGTATGCACAAATATTGATAGATAATGCTTGTAATGCACTATTGAGGAACCTGCAACCCAAGTTTTTCATTCAGTGCAGAACTACACCACAGTTGTGTAGGCCTATATGATATGTCAATAAACCTTAGAAAATCTTGAAATCTTGAAAGGGATGTGCAAAATAGTCATTATATACAGTCTTTAATTAACAATTAGTAGAGAATAACGAGTAATGAATATACTTTATAGGGATCGTATTAATATCTAATAATAAAAATATTGAAATTCAATAACATGCTTTAACCACCAGGTGTCCCTTTATATCAACTGTGCACCTTTATGGTATAAATACAGCCTATCTACCAATTGGATCAAATATAAAAGTGAGCCGAATTAGTGTTGATACTGCAAGGAGACGCATTGTGTGAAAAGAAATGTAAGATGTTGTTTAATGGCTGATATATTTATGATCCACGTCACGTTTTCATTTCCTCATGTTTGTCTTCTCATCAGGGCTCTATAAATACAGAACTACGGCAGATATGTAATATGTAATGCAGCCGAACCGTGTATTACAATGCCGTTATGTGATGACTTTCAAAGAGAAAAGAAAGCACACTCGGAATAAGGTATTATTATTATTTCGGTCTGTTTCCGGTATTTGTTAATGACGATGTGCTCTGAGATGTGAGACTGGAATTGCACAGGGGGGAAATAACGTAGGCTATCTTTAGATGCGGATTTTGTTAAACTAATATGTTTAGGCTGTGGACCAACACTATACATTGACGGGGAAGGGGGTAGCAATAAAGATAACACCATTAAACAGTTACACAACATAACAGAAATAATATCGATAGCAGCGTCCCTAGCAACCACCTTGGTAACAATGAAAACGTCGCGATTTCCTGAAGTAATCTTCATAATAACTAGCAAACTAAAGATCATGTACATCCACTGCACACATATTCTGAAATAACAACTCATATTTCTCGCATCAAATGACATCAAAACGCATTTTAATGGCCAAACTAACTTTAAAATAGGCATTTTACACCTAGAATAAAACGAATTTCGGCCATGTTTTCTTTTTCTGCAGGGAGACATTTGAAGATCCGGTGACATAGACGCCAGCCATCGGAATGAATGGTGAAAAAAACGGGGTTTGTCAAACAGAGCACATGGTGTAGGTCAAACGATAGCTGGGGATTCTGGGTAGTGTAGTGTCTTCTGCCATCCTTTACTCAGAAAACATATTTGTTTCTCCGAATCGAAGGGGAAAAATACAAAAGCATTGTACACAATTTAAACCAATCAATGTTGTGTAATTAACAAGGATAATCTGGTGTTTTTTAGTCGATGAGTAGTGCAGATATCACTGTAAAATCAATCGACAGTAAGAGGAGTACTTACTTCCGGGTGTAAAATTCTCCGTTATCCAATGGGAATGGATGCTCACATTGCCTTTAAGGGCAGCCGGCATAAACGAATGCCGTGCTTCCATGAGCGTCAAATCCCGACGCAGATGGGAATACATTGCAATCAGTTGAAAGCTATTTGCGTCCCTTTATGACGCTGAAGGAGCCTAGGAGCGTCACAATTGGACGCCACGGACACTGACCAAACGTCGCTATTGGACGCTTAGGGAGTGAGAGTGTGTTGGTAACTCATATCTTTTGAGTTTCAATGGTTTATTTCAAAACTGAACACACGCCTGGACTTGCCCGGACTTCATGTTGAGTTAGAGCAATCTGCATTCATCCTGGAAGCGGAACACATTATCGATAGCAGTGGCACAACAGGATTTTAACCTAATAATCTATCAAGTTACCTGTAAAGTAGCCATTTTGGTTCAGCTTCATTTACAACAGCTGCTTACTGCATATACTGTACAGTGTAACACAAGCTGTAAGGTAGTCATCAGCTACTTGTTTTAAGCTACTGTAGCATGCATAGCATACTGATTAGCTAGCTGTTTGTATCCTCCTGTATCCTTTGTTTCACAGTTGCAGTCAAAGTTCATTATTTGTAATACAGTATGTATATATTTTTTTTCTTGTTAGAATTAACGTTAGCGACATTTGATAAAAACTGATTTAAAATAAATATGAAACAACTGAAAATGCGAAACAAGCCTTTGTTTTTCTTTCTCAACATTAAAATGTTCTCCTTTTAAGGATGATTCGGTGGAAAGAATAAAAGAGGTTGCTATCCGTTGCTTGGTGGTGTGTCTTCGTGAAAAGGAGGATCTCTTCAAGGAAAACTTAAGTAAGTAAAGACGATGCTTAAATCATACTGTAACTTGCAACACACGATGCAATGTTTTCAAATCTGATTGCACCAAAAACACTGACATTTATTTTCTAATCTACTTATTCCAGGATGGTGAAGTGGAATTTAGCAATGAGGTGCTGAAGACTGTCTTGACCAGGGATGCAAGAATAGTGATTGAAGGAACAGAAGTCCTTCAAATCTCGGATGCGACAATAGCCTGTGCGATGCTGATGGGGCTAATATACACACTTAACTGTTGTGTCTCGTCAAATGTGTTAGTTATGTTTATGTATTATGTCTGTCATTTCATGTTTTTTCACATCTGGTCATTTCTGTTTATTTTAGGCTGCGGCCCCACGAGGACGAAAACGGCTAAACGCATAGGATTAACGCAAACGCAATCGCAAACGGCTTCCGTCCACATGCAATAATTATCCGGATAGTGTCTGCCCACACGAGACCGCTCCGTTTAGCTCCAACCGCTGGAGAAGCTGCAGTACATATGCAGGAGCCTGTAGGTGGCGCTGTAACTTCCTCCACAAAAGCAGCGAAGAAGAAGGTTGTCATGGTTGCCCTTCTGTTTATTCTCCGCGGTGGGGGCCGAGGGAACCGGGCAGAGTTTTTCGCCAGTCAGCGTGTATTAAAGTTGAAATCTTCCGGACAAAATTATAAAAGTGCTGGTCAAAGGTCTTCTTTGTTATTTATTGAGCTTTAAAACAAATGAATAACGACTCTATATAATATAATGATAAAATACACGGAGCCTCTCTTCTTCCTCCCTCTCTTCGGACAGCGCCAGTGTCTGTCTCATGCAGCAGCTCATCCAGTAATCAGTGACCCGGCCGACTGTAAAAATAAACATATTTATAACTAGTTTAGGGAGTTTGAGAGGTAATTAAAATAGCTAAGGGTGATGATCTGACTTGAAGTGTGTGTTTTGCTGCAGAGGGAGGAGCTGCAGGTGAGCAGAGCTGCGTGTCTCCGTCCTGTCAGATTAGACTTCACTCGCGAGAGAAAGATAAATAATCTGAATTGAGGGTGCAGTTTACTTTGACGTGGGGGTGAGCAGCAGAGGTGGGGAGAGGCGGGGCTATTGCCTCATCATTATTGCTGTAGATGTTGCACAAACAACTGTAGCATGGTCAATAGCGTCCGGAGCACGATAGCAACTCTGCGATCCGCCATTGTTGTTGTTGTTGGTGGCGAAACACTTCAGCACTGGCGCGGGGTAAGCGGAGGTGAGCAGAAGAGGTGGGGAGAGGCGGGGCTATTGCGCAATCACTATCAGTGATCTGAAAATGTCCGTATAGGGCGCACACACGGAGCTGTTTGACCCCCCAGAGAGTGGCGTATGCATTTCTATCCACCTTGGGACCCGTTGTCGTTTCCTCAGTCGTTTAGTGCCATATTCGGTCGTCCTCGTGTGGCCGAACGGTCTATATGACACTAAACACGCAAACGACCGAATTCGTCCTCGTGGGGCCGCAGCCTTAGACCCTCCAGAAAAACGCGATTCTGCGATCGCAGAAATTACCGCATAATCAGCAAAATGGCGCATATTTTTAAAAAGCCGCATATTTATCAAAAGGCCGCATAATCCCCGCATTTTTCCACACAAAGTTGAGAAAAAAAAAGTGAACTCGTCTTGATGATGCGCGACGTCATCAGCTCGCGCATCACAGAAGGTAAACAACACCGTAGAGTGAACGTGTGGAGCTCACACGAGAGTTTCTCTTCACCAAGATGAAAAAATCTAATCCATCTCATTTACCGACGAACATTTCTGCTAAAGACCGGGCAAAGCAGTACCCCGATGTCTGGGGGGAAACTATTCTGCACCCCGTGCAACTGTGTTGGAGCATAAGAGAACATCGACGGTGACGACCCACTTTGATTCATTCAAACATTCGAAAATGCTTTCTGCTGCTGCGGACAAGAAAGCCAAACAACTCACGTTCACCGAGGCATCAACTTCCAAAACCCTTTCGAGGGCTACAAGAAACGAAGTGAGTAGCCTACAAGATTGAAGCTGGTTAGATAACGAACGAGTAAATGAAAACAGAATAAGGCGGAGAAGTGTGTGTGTGTGTGTGTGGGTGTGTGTGTGTGAGAGAGAGAGAGTGTGATTTAAAATAGCCCAATTGCTTTTACAATAAATAAACATTGAATGTTGTTTAATTGAATAGTAAAGGGGTTTAACGTTAGTGGCAGGTTGTGTGTGAGAGAGAATAAATAAGACAGCCCAATATTTATTTTTTCCGCATATTTCGCAACTTTCTGCATATTTCGCAACTTCCCGCAATTTCACCGCATAAAATCACATAAAACCCCGCATGTTTGATCGCATAATCAAGGATTTTAGCCCGCATAATCAAGGATTTTAGCCCGCGTTTTTCTGGAGGGTCTATTATTTAGATCATTTATCTCTAGTCAGTCTTTGTGTTGTATTAATAATCTCTTTTCTCAAAGTAATGATAAACCTGTGAGTTGGATGTAGAAAAGTCAGAATCAATATAGATGTTTTTTATTTTAAAGAAAATTCAGATTGAACATAGTAAAAAACTGTAAATTATAGTGTCTGTCCAACATTTTTTTTTTACTTTTTTACAGCTACGATAAGTAATAAGGGTGTTATGAGTGAGTTTCTGTGCAACACGCCGTTAGCATTTTTCGCTCGTGGCTAATTCATAGGCTCAGCGCTAGCTTTGTGGGTTTAAAAAAAAAAAAAGATCAGTTAGCTGAGTTTCTTCCCGTTACATGGATATAAAACATTCATAGTTTATTGAATATTAAGATGCCCTCAGACACTGTTTCCTGCAGATGACGCGTTTTCCCCCCGGTATCGGGGGTGCGGTGTAGAAGAGGTTAAACAAAATGCAACTTAATATCACTCCATCTTTATGATTAAAATTAAGTTGGTTCAACTTCATTTAGATTTTAAAGATGAAAGCAATTATGTTTGTAGTACTGTACTAATAGAGTTAATCAGATTATAAATGGGTACTCGGATTAATTTAATTTATTTAAGTAGAGCTGGTGTATTTTTTTTAGAGTGTGGTTTATGTCCCAAAATACTTTTTTCTTGTTACAAAACTATTTTTTGAAAATCTTGCACAAACACAATAATGAGCAATGTTGAGAAAATATACTACTGTGTTAAAATTAACTTGAGGGTACTTAATCTCTGGATGTCTGCCCTCATCACGTGTGATACCTCGCAAATATCTGTATACTGTATATATATTAGACCTAGAAAAAAGCCTCAAAGTAGTTTAGAATTTGTCAAGGCTTTCTTTTTCAAGTGCTCAAGGGTCAAGCGAGGCAAATAGACTTTAATTTGGTTGCAGGTATAGGTTGGATGCCATATGATAACTAGAAAATGCATTTCTTGCAGAAAATGCGTGCGAATGCTGGAAACTGTGAACATTTATGGCTGAATTTAGCTGAAAATGCAGAAAAAGCTGAATATGTTATTAGCTGAATAGTAGCTGCTTTTAGCTAAAAAAATGCAGAAAAAGCTTAATATTTAAAAGAAAAGGTTTAAAAAAAGGTGTAAACAACTACTTATAGCCCCAATGTCCTGAAATAGCTGAATAATGTAATAGTTGAATGGTTTATAGCTGAAATTAGGCTGAAGGAGTTAGATATTAGCTGTAAGTAGTAGTGAATGAATGTTTACAAACACCTGTGTGTGTAAACCCAGAGATCAAAGTTTAACATGATGACGACTTAAGACCATTTACCAAATGCAGAGAGAGAGAGAGAAATTCAGTGTGTGTGGTAGATAGCTG